>NC_046643.1:8214565-8514565 GCF_900324485.2 Mastacembelus armatus | reverse complement strand
CAACACCTGACATTTTATCAATTATGGCACAATGATGGTGTAGGATGAGTGGTATTCTAAGGTACAGTAGGAACAAGCCTCCATCCATTATCTATACCTGCTTATTCCTAACCAGGGTCACAGGGATCTGCTGGAGCCTATCCCAGCTGTCTTTGGGTGAAAGGCAGTGGTCCACCCTGGACAGGTCACCAGTCCATCACAGGGCCACATAGAGACAAACAACCTCACACACTCACACTCACAATTTAGAATCATCAATCAACCTGGCATACATGTTTTTGGACTGTGAAAAGAAACTGGAGTAAACCTACGAAACCACGGGGAGCACATGCAAACTCCATACAGAAAGGTTCCTGCTGGGTTTTGAAGCAGGAACCTTCTTGCTGTGAGGCAACAGTGCTAACCACTAATCCACCGTGCTGCCTGCAACAAACATCATACTGTATATTGTTTAGGTTGGATGACTTGTTGATCTAGTACCATCACCTGGCTGCTCTATTTTATCTAAGCATCAGTTTTCTTTCCTTGATCTCTTACTGATGGGTAATGAAATTACACTTCCATTCAGTGCAGCCTCACAGAGCACAAGCATTACGCATATTTTTATACTTTGCTCTCCAGACTATCTCTCATCACACATCAGAATGATTTTTTTCCTTAACAAAAACTTTTAAAGCTACAATTATGTGGCACACTTGGAGCCTGTACCATATAGCAAAAGGAGGAAAAAAAAAAACTGGCAGCGAAAGCTGATTGCAATTCCCCAAGCACCATTTGAACATGAAGCCTCAGCTTGTAGCTTTATCCTGAATACTGAGTTTCAGCTGCCTGTATCCATTAAAAGCTTACATGCCAGAGTATTTCGTGTACTGTGCAATTCAATTTAGCTAAATGAATATCCACCGTCCAGATAGCAGGCTGTAGTAGCTACAGAAAACCACACAGACAGCAGCTGTCATGGAGGACCACTCACTGCATAATGTATATCAAATGCTTCACTGGTGTTATCAATGCGCAATCAATATGCAATAAAAAGTCATTAAAGCATTCTATGTTCTGTCATAGAAATTAATTCCGGAAGACAAACCTGCAGTGTCCATCCATGCAGAAAGAAGTTATTTAAAATCATTTATGGGGTGGGGGGTGGGTGGAATGTGGTGGGGTGGGGGATAAAATAACAGAGGTGGAGAGAGGAGAGGGGAGGATGAAACTAACCCATCTGGAAGAGGGGAGACAGAGTCTATGACAGCCCAGCATAATGAGATTTGGTAGTCTGTATGGCTTTCTATTCACCTGAAAGGGAATTAACATAAAAAATCCCCCACACACACTATTCTCCATTCTGCTCACATCTTTTCAAACCATCACTGCTCCATATCCCTCCCTCCCACTCTGTGATTTCAGCATCTGGTGGATCAATCATCTGACTGTTTATTGCAAATGGAATCTTTTTTTTTTTTTTTTTACCTGGTTTAAAGGCAGTGAGACAAAAAATGTGATTGAGTTATGTGATCTAAACATATGTTTTGCTGTAAATGTGCAGGATACAAATCACAGCTGGATGTCATTGGATGTTTTTGGCACAAATACTATTTTGGTTTAATCTTGCTTCGTAAGGCCTTCATGTCAGGACACTGCTGTGAGCTATGGGGGCAAACAAAAACAGAGTGAATTTTAATGCAGGGTAATCTATGTCTGCATTCCCCTTTGTTGGTTAAGGACACAGAAATAAACAATAGTAGCTCAGTCCATATGACAAAATGCAGCTGCTAGGAAATGCAACTTTCCTCCTACATTGCCTCTTCTTCTTCTTCTCCTTTCGGCTGCTCCCTTCAGAGGTCGCCACAGCGAATCATCTGCCTCCATTTAACCCTATCCTCTGTATCCTCCTCACCCACACCAACTATCCTCATGTCCTCCTTCACTACATCCAAGAACCTCCTCTTTGGTCATCCTCTAGCTCTAACCTCAGCATCTTTTACCAATGTATTCACTGTCCCTCCTCTGAACATGTCCAAACCATCTCAATCTGGCTTTCCTGGCTTTTTCTCCAAAACATCTAACATGAGCTGTCCCTCTGATGTCCTCCTATCCCTACTGCGGCTAACCTTCATTCCTCTCCTTTCCAGAGCAAACCTCCACCTCTCTAGATTTTCCTCCACCTGCTCCCTGCTGTCACTGCAGATGACAATGTCGTCTGCAAACATCATCGTCCACAGAGATTACTGTCTAACCTCAGCTGTCAGCCTGTCCATCACCACAGCAAACAAGAAGGGGCTCAGAGCAGATCCTTGGTGCAGTCCCACCTCCATCTTGAACTCCTCTGTCACCCCTACAGCACACCTCACCACTGTCTTACAGCTCTCATACATGTCCTGCACCACTCGAACATACTCTGCCACTCCAGACTTCCTCATACAAAACCACAGCTCCTCCCTCAGCACCCTGTCATATGCTTTTTCCAAATCTACAAAGACACAATGCAGCTCCTTCTGGCCTTCTCTGTACTTCTCCATCAGCATTCTCAAAGCAAATATTGCATCTGTGGTTCTTTTTCTTGGCATGAAACCATACTGCTGCTCACAAATGCTCACTTCTGACCTCAGCCTAGCCTCCACTACTCTATCCCATAACTTGATTGTGTGACTCATCAGTTTTATTCCTCTGTTTCCACAACTCTGCGCGTCTCCGTTGTTCTTAAAGATGGGCACCAGTACACTTCTCCTCCATTCCTCAGGCATCCTCTCTCTCCAAAATCTTAAGTAGCCCAGTCAAAAACTCTACTGCCACCTCTCCTAAACACGTCCATATCTCCACAGGTATGTCGTCAGGACCAACTGCCTTTCCACTCTTCATCCTCTTTAACGCCTTCCTCACTTCATCTTTACTGATCTTTGCTACTTCCTGGTCCACAACAGTCACCTCTTCTACTCTGTGCTCTCTGACATTTTCCTCATTCATCAACTCTTCAAAGTATTCCTTCCATCTTTTCATCACACTTGTGGCACTTTAGCTGCAGCTGTCCAGTCATCTGGAAGAACCTCCTGACCTCCCAGAGCCTGTTTCAGCTCGTCCCTGAAAGCCACACAACACTCTTCCTTTTTCAACTTCCACCAGTTGGTCCTCTGCTCTGCCCTTGTCCTACACACCACCATCCTATGCTGTCTGGCTACACTCTCCCCAACCACTACTTTGCAGTCACTGATCTCTTTCAGGTTGAAACGTCTGCACAAGATGTGATCAACTTGTGTGCTCTTGCCTCCACTCTTATATGTCACCCTATGCTCCTCCCTTTTCTGGAAAAATGTGTTCACTACAGCCATTTTCATCCTTTTTGAGAAGTCTTCCACCATCTGTCCTTCTGCATTCCTGTCCTGCATACCAAACTTACCCATCACTTCCTCGTCACCTCTGTTTCCCTCACCAACATTTCCGTTGAAGTTTCCCCCAATCACCACTCTCTCTCACCACTTGGGATACCCTGAATCACCTCATCCATCTCCCTCCAGAATTTCTCCTTCTCTTCTAACTCACATCCTACCTGTGGGTCATAACCACTGAAAACATTCAACATCACACCTTCAAATTCCAGCTTCAGACTTATCACCCTATCTGACACTCTCTTCACCTCCAGAACATTCCTAGCAAAATCCTCCTTCAGGATAACTCCTACGCCATTCCTCTTTCCAGCCACGCCATGAACCCTGCTCCTAATCTATAGGCCTTGCTACCTTTCCACCTGGTCTCCTGAACACACAAGATATTCACCTTTCTTCTCTCCATCATATCAGCCAACTCTCCAGTTTTCCCTGACAAAACCCTACATTCAAAGTCCCTACTCTAAGTCCTACACTCCTGCCCTTCCTCTTCTCTCTTTGCCTATGAACACGCCTTCCTCCTCTCCTTCTTCGACCAACAGTAGTCCAATTTCCACTGGAGGTCAACAGCACCAGTGGCGGTCGTTGTTAACCCGGGCCGCGACCGATCCGGTATAGAAGTCAAATTTATGATTCTCATGTTTGATTTTGGCTTAAATTTTACACCGGATGCCGTTCCTGCCACAACCATCTGCATTTACACAGACTTGGGACCGGCACATGAAGACACTGGATTGTGGCCCCCTGTGGTTGAATTAGCTTTCCTCCTGCAAAGGCTGATATTTTAATGTTATTTCCTGTGATCACTTTTTGATTGGTAGCTGATGTGCTTTTTTGTTTATAGGAAGATGGGAATAAGCAGGCATGAATGCATGTTTACACACAGACACATATGTCAGTGTAGGTTTTAACCACATGTATCAAAATCTAAGCATTTATTGATTGCCTTAGCTTCTTTCTCCACATTTGCCTGTATGCCCATGGGTAACAATGAGCTGTATTAGACACTGACATTCTGCATTTTTCAAAGAGGAACAGAGGAATATCAGTATTGATCTGGCCTTCCACTGGCTTTTATCTCAACAGTCTAATTCATCTACCAGACTGCTAGACTTTGAAGATGAACCAATGGCACATGCTTTCTAACTTGAACTGAAACTGAGGGCCTTATATGTTTTAGACTGCATGTTTCTGTGGTACATTATTTCATTTTCACCGCTGAACATATCCTGTGCTACACCAGTAGCTGACTAGTGATTAGTGATTTGGATTACTCACATGAATGACTTAAAATCAGAGTTAGTGTCTCATAATCATTATTATTTTTGCCTAAGGAGCCTTTTTTGTTGTTGTTGTTGTTATTGTTTATATAGAAAACCTAATGATGCTCTTTAGTCTCTGCAGGCTGATTTATTATTTGAGTCTTCTTTTTTTTCTCACAATAAAATGCTTGCTATCTGTCCCTGTCCTTTTGCTTTGCAGCATCATGTTTTGGTCATTGTTTGAATGCAGGAGGACTTGTAAGGTAAAAACGACTGAGTGCATGAGTGTGTACATACGCACTTTTGTGTGCATGCTATGACTGCAGTATTTTGTTCTGAGTCAGATCCTGTGAATAGCTCGGCTAATTTTTCCATTTATCCCTGACTCTGCGTTTACAAGTCGGCCCTGTCACATCCTATTCATCAGTTCCCGGCCTTTCATTTATTTAACATCCTTCTTTCTTTTATCACATTCTCTCTGTTTAACTTTCTCCTTCAAATGCTTAGGCCATTTGTACCCAGAACAACAGCATTGTCACAAAAAAAACAAAACAAAAAAATTCCTTCCAAGTCTGTGAAGGATGTTTCTTTGTAAAATCCCAGATTCCTGCATTCTTTTTAATTTTTCTAAGTGTATCCTTTTAACCATACCTCCTTCATATGTCATTTTTTTCTGCATTTAAAATACCCGTTGGAATATTTTTACCTTATTTGCTTACATTAAGCAAGTCCATAGGAATTACAAGCCTTGGGAACATTTGTAGTAGTCCGAAATGCATGACAACACACATTGGGTCCTCACTATGTAAAATTACAGATGAATATTTATAATTCTCCCCATCTGTTCAATGAATAATCATCATCCACATAATTTGCTCTGACTTATTAGAGCAGCCAATCACAGCCCACTTTGACTCGAAGAGCTACAGTTTCAAAAAGATAAGTAGACCAAAGCCACCCATTACACTGTGAAACAGGTTTAGCTTTTCGTCCTACCTACCCTCCTGAAGATCAATTTTCTTATTCCTTGACATTGTTGCTGTACATTTCTGATCCTTAGTATCATACAATTTAGAGAGCTCACATTGGACTGGGAATTCACTGGAGCTCTATAAATCCCAGCATGTCTGTCTTTCCTGTCCTCCATTACTTTGGGTTAGGACAGGGTTCAGTGGATTGATGTATAGAAGTGGCTGGTGGGGCATTTCCTTTACTACTCTTTTCAGATATAGCATGGAATCCTTGCCAAACTGCATTTAACCATGCCTGTGTTCATGCAAACACAGGCATGGTGAAACACATCATAAATCTGCTGTGGTGTTTTGAGTGTATTTTTTTGTCATGGAGCCTGATTGACTCTATGTGTTGGAAGACTCTTGCTGTCTATGAATAGGGAGTCTGAGTGGAAATGGCGGCTTTCTGCCATAGAAAACCCTGCGACAGCACAATGTATATGGCTCAGCTTGCACTGCCCCAGGCTCTGTTTGAATGGAATCTTATGCGATTTGTTTACTCACATTTAGCTGCAGCACATAGCAATATTTGGCTTGTCTATGTGGTATACCAAATCTGCTTTTCATTACGCAGCTTCCTCTGTGATAGACCTCATCATATTCGTCTCTGAAAGTGATATTTATCATTTTCTATGTATGTCTTTGAAGTGAAGACCATAGATATGCACTTTGAATTGCAATAACCTCTATGAAAGGTTTTATACAAATAGTTTTGATTGGGTAATTGACTGACATACAGGACCTAAGGTCATCCACTCTGCTCTGAAGAGGAAGATATGTTTATTACAAATTTAATTCATTCTTTCAGTGTTTCTAAATGGATTGAACCCATAATGAAAGTGAAGCAAAGGCTTTAATTGCATTTACAAGGATTCAGTTGAAATCAGTTTTTTGTTTCCAAAATTTTTAACTTGATGAAATTGTAGGTTAACACAACTGTCTGATAGTCAGTAAATGTTTTTCACTTCAGTGCAAGTACTGTAATTCAATTAGTAGGTCCCAGTAAATTCTTGAATTAAATGTGAACACTGGGAATTTTATGGCCTTACATGACCCACTGGCTTTTGCAGGTATACCTGAATTTCACACACTGCCATTTAACCAGCAGTGTGTCTGACACTAGTGCTGTATTAGAATCAGCATATGACTCCACATGTTTGTGTGGGTATGCATGCATGTCCATTGCACAACTAATCCCGGGGGGAGACCACAGCTGTGAGATGTTTTAATTGACTTCAGGGGGGCTTTAAGGGTAGATTTGTATATATATGTGTGTGTGTGTGTGTGTGTGTGTGTGTATTTGTCTGGTTGCGAACATTTATGGGGAGTTAACATAGCTATTAATGTCACAGCTGAGGGGAAGCATTAGTGTGGTAAATGGAATTTGTATAGTTTAATGTGCATGCATGTATTTGTGTTTATGTGTGTGTGTGTGTGTGTGTGGTGGGCACAAGTTGGATTGATGTGAAATGTCGCACCTCATGGGAAGCAGGAGGATTTGATGTGGCACGTGCACCCTTTTCCATTTTAAGCCCTAAAATATCTTCTGGGCATCCAATCATTCAAGGGGCTGAAGCATGAGAGTGGAGGCTGATGGGAAATATGGCTGGCCTTCATTTCAGGCATTTAGGAGTCTTTTCCAACTGGGAACATCAAGCTATGATTACCACTACATGATAATTGCCCCTCCCCCTTCCCAATACACTGTTGAAATATGCAATACACAGAATCTAAACACAGATTTCATCTCATTAGTGACGACATACATGTGGGATGACTGTCACAGTTTACAAGTCAGTGGAAAGTGAAATAAATAGAAAATAGGACAGTTTGTGAGGGCTTTCACTATGGGAATGCACATGAGAGAAATTGGGATGGCAAACACATTCTCACACACGCACACACACACAAAAACACATTCCAGCTGTTATGCTTCCTGAATAGACATACTTCCTTCTACCCCTTCTACCTGAAATAAGATGACCCTAATGACCCGTCTTCTCTTTATTTTGTTTATTTGTCTGTAAGAGGAGGATGGAAGTTTGTATAGTGTGATAAGCAATTCAAGACACGGACTTATGAGAAGCGAGCATTACTGTAGAAAATCTGATAAAATGTTGTTTTTGAACCAAGCAGATTGTCATTAAAATCATGTGAATTGTACTGAAAAGATAGTCTTTGGAAACTGTTGATTAGGCCTAGGCTGTATCGTGTTCTGAATGTTTATATTTGTGTAAATCTTAGGGTGAAAGAAAAGTGTTATCACTATTTTTCATGTTTCAATTTTGCAACATGTTGACGTTTTTATGTGGTGGCTGTGTACAGCAGCAACACACATGGCTGAAAGTGGATATACTGTTACTGCTGGGTTCAGGTGGCGAATTTGCTGAAAGGAGTGACTGTTAGAGCGAGGAAAAGATTTGAGAACATGAATCTGTAGAGATGCAACATCACGCACCAAATGCAACATAGTTTGTCAAAAGGACATTATATGTAACTATGTATGTGATATAGCTCACGTGACAATGACTGATCGATTGCCAACGTGCATTTGCTTTGATTCCTCTGGAGTAGTTTCCAATATGGTAAAAAAAAAAAGAAAGAAAGCTTGGAAGTGTAGATATTAATGGTGCAGTCATTCAGAGCTGGGTTCACTGCAGTATTTATCAGACCGACAGAGGATAGGCAGGCTGTTTTTGAACAACATAAAAGTGCAGTGGAAGAGGAAAAGTAGGAGCATCAAACCAAATTACATTAGCAGAGGCCATCTCCCAGCGGCCAGTCAGACAACTGTTCGGCTTATTAAAAGCCAAGACATGAAGGTGAAGTACAGAGGTGAACCGAGCAAGGGAAAGGCTGCAAGAGAGAACACAAGAAAAGAGGCGAGGGAAGAATGAACTTGACAGTTGGCGTTCAGAGAGGGTTTTCTGCTGACAGGTCCCACCAAGCCTGGCTCAAAGGCAGGAATTGAGATGGAAAGAAAGGGGGAATAAAAGGTGTGGATATTGGGAACATGGTAAGGAGAGAGGTAAAAAAAATCAGGAGAGTACATAAAAAGCTGCAATGAGAGGTTGCGTGTTACACTTTTATCTCTCAATGTGGACTATTTTGCTTAAGAACCTGCACTAGAAAAATAGAAATAATAACTCAGTGTGATCTTATCAGTCTAAGCTGTTGGTTTTTCATTTTGCACAAACTGATATCCTGTCACAATACATTTTCCAATTGGTGGTGGGGGAGGGGTGTGACAGCACTGAAATGTAATCCTCTCTCACAATAATACATTTAGTCAATCCACAGCCAGTGTATCAGTTGACATTTTGTGCTCTTATAAGCTCCTTCTTTTCACCGTGTCTTTCTCCAAATCACTGTCCTTCCTGGGATCTCATATCTTCAGCTTCACATACAGTAAATTTTTGTTTGAGGAGGGAGTCACTTGTTACTGATATCTCATGGGGAACATACAGTACGTACGTTAAAGAGTGAGTGACACCGAGCCCCAGTGACGGGCACAGATACGTGGATGGATAGCGATGTCTAGCATGTACACGAGGGAGGGAGATAGGGTGAGAGGAAGGGATAAAATGGCCATTGAGGCAGAGTAGAAGAGGAAAGGAAGGAAGTGAGGACAGAAAGGCAGAAGAGAGAAGAGCCAGGCTTTATCTGCGTTTGCTCATCGTATAGTGGATGAAATTACCCTTCACTGTCTCGCTATGTCTGCGGTCACTGCTATCTGCCTGGGTTGGGGATTTGTAAAAGGTCATAAATCTGTGTGTGTGTGTGTGCGTGTGTGTGTCTGTGTACTTAAGTGTGTGTAAATGAGACACGTGAAAGCAATGGTGGCTGGGCGAAGGTGGGTGTTCAGATGCCCTGTTGTGAAAGATGAAAGGACTTTGTGGATGGAATAAAATTTACGGAAATGAATCTGCGGCATGAGGAGCATGTACTCATAAATCATACGTGTGTGTGTGTGTGTGTTCTCTGTTTAAACCAAAGCAAGACTTTCCTCAGATTACTTATAGTAAAGCAACATTAGTAACAATTAAGTGCAAGTGTCTTTCCTGCATCTTTGCAGAGGCGTGTGTGTTTGCACTCATTTATTAGTGTGGATTAGCCTGCACTCAGACACTAGTTAAAAGAGCCCTCCAGTTGATGAATTCTCTTTAGCGAAAAAGTTGATTTAATTGGGTTGCTCCCCAATTCTTTCACCAATAACGACGCCTTGATATAAGATTACTCCCCTCTTTTGTCTTTACTTCATCTTCCTCTTACATTTCTTTTTTTTTTTAATATATTATTGCATATGCTTTCCGACAACATCTTTTAATTTCCTTTTTCCTATTCCTTCACCTTCACTTTTTTGCCTTCCCCTCTGTGTACAGACTATATCCTCTCTTGCTTTCCAGCTTTCCCTCTTCACCATGCCCCTCTAATTTATTTTCTGTGTGTGCTGTGTGTGAAATGCTAAATTAGAAGCCGGGTAAAAAGAGGGCCTTGGAGCAAGAGACATCAATAGCTTCCTTTTAATTCTGAGAACTCCCTCTCTCTTCCTCTTCTCTCTCTCTCGCTCTCTCTCTCTCTCTCTCTCTCTCTCTCTCAAAGTACCCCCGTTCCTCTCTCCTTTCCCCTGCTAATAAAGCCAAATTGGCATGAAAGCTGGTGACCTCTCCCCTCATCTTCTTTCTTTTCTGTGTTTAAAGAACCATGTCGGGGGAAGAAATGACAATGACAAAAAGGCTGATGTCATTTTTAATCCAAAAATATATCTCCTCTATATGAAGTTCCTTTCATTTTCATTTTTAGCTTTTATGCAGCCCTATGTCTAATCTGTTTGCTTCAGGTGCCATTCTTGCATGCCTGCCCTCTCTCACTAGAGATGTCTGTACTTTCTTTTTTTTTTTTTTTTTAAATTTTGTCTTTTTTGGCACTCCTTCGGGAAAAGTGGGTTTAAACATTTTTTTTTTTTAATGTCTGACTCACTTTGTGTGCTTTTAATAAGTCTGTCTGCCAGCCATACCTGCTCGCCTCTCTGACTGTCCCCTTTTGAAAGAGATGGCGTACAGCAACCCGAAGGTTTGCAGTACTCTCGCAGAGTTTAGATTTAACAATCACATTTTTCATCGGTCTTCACTGATCTTCAGGGGCACTTTTCTTTTTTCTTTTTTCACGCTAACTCCCTGTTGCTTCCTTTGCTTTGTAAAAATAAACTTCTTCAGTCCATAAACTTGGAAGGGGACATTTTTGAATTCCCAGAGGGGAGGTGAGAGTTGAGCGCACCTGTCATTCGCATGTCCTCTCTCTTCACAACTTCAGCCATGAATTATAAATTCACTTTATCCTTCTCTGGCCATGGAGGGAGCTGAGTGTTGTGTGAATAGGTACACACACACACACACCCACACACAAAATCTACCCCTTTTGAGTTATTCATATAGTGTACATGGCTGCCCTTGATGCATAGCTTATTTGCATTTCCTTTTTTCTCTTCTTCTTCTCCTGCCCTCCTATGATCCTCTCTCTTGTCATGCACTCTCTTTTTACCCCTCTTGCTGGCATCACACCTGAGAACGACAGAAATGAAAAGTTTTGCACTGGCTGCACCAACTTTTCCATAAACTATGTATGATCCACTGTCATTTGTATTCCAATTTTCCCTTTCTCTCCGGGTGATAAATTCAGCCAGAGCCATGATCTTCCCTGCTGATCCAACGCCCTTCTGGTATTTTCATGTTTGGGTGTATGTCAGTGCCTTTGCAATTATTCTCTACGTGAGTGCGTCCTGTCCCTCTGGGAGTATTTACACATTAAGTTTGAGCCTGTGATTATTTTGACTTGGTAGCAGTGTTGTACTCAGAAGAGCTGAGGCACTAATATAATTGGCAATTAAATTAAGGAAGCAAGCTTTCCACACACCCCTCGGTGAGTTTGCACAGTTCCTCCTGAAGTGCTCTGCACACATGCACTCAATACTCAGCGAACGCAAAGTTAATACGTTTCCAGAAGTGTTAAGACAAGCTGAGTGTGCAATGAGCAGATTTTTCTCTGTCCTGGTCAGGACTTTGCTGTTAGGAAACACATTTAACAATCAACACAGGCCAAAACATCTTTTTCTTAGTGATTTCATATGATACATGATATTTTTTCGATTGCTGAATGATTAAAAAAAAATGCATAATTCAGTTTGAGGTAATTCATGAAGAAATAATTTCTTACCATAGATGGTTCAAGTCATCGGATTGTTTTTATTAAATAAAACGTCTTTAAAAAAATAGAAATATATAATAATATAATATATAATCAAAAAGTTTTGCTTTAAGAATCCAACTTAGGCATTAAGTATTTCATACTAAATGTACTTAACATAGCAAAGGTACTTGTCAGTGCATGAGTTGCATTTCTGACTGTAGTTGTTTTAATTACTTAAACTACTGCATAGTTAGGGAGTGTAGTCCAGTGATTCCCACCCTAGAGGTCAGTACAACATAAATCTTGTGGGTTGTGAGATGATCAATGCTTAATTATACCAGAAAAACATCTGCTATACAACTTTGTTCACTTTTGACTTGTCACTCACCTTTGCTCAGGCTTTTTTGTGTATCAAATATTGGATACCTTTTTGCAAGTAAAACCTTATAAATTTAGTGCAGAAATCATGCTAACTTCATATAGACATCTGGAATGTGACAGAACCCCAAGAAGATGCTGTTAAAAAAATAAAAACATAAAGGTTATGCTAAATGTATATACACAGTTACTTTATACCATTAAATATTTGTAATTAGAGTATGTATGTTAAATGGATGCCCACTAAATTCACCTTCCTTGTTACTTCTCACAAGTGCAACAGAGAATTAAAGGGGCCTGCATTACTATGTAAAACACCCCTCTCCTCAACTTTCTAAATTGCACTCTGCTCTGCCCATTACTGCAAGCCCAATGGGAGCAAGGTTTGTTTAGCTCTGCTCCAATGGGAGTGGATGTTGTTTGAAGGCCTGCCATTTCAATCAGGGTTGTTGTTCAGCTGTTGTTTTCTTTTGGGAGAACCTGGCCAGGCTCATCGCCAGGGGGACACATGTGGTTCATCATGCCTGTAATTGGATTTGATTTCACATTCTCTGCTTTTTCCTGATGTTTAGCAAGGGGGCTGTGCCACAAAAGACCATGTACTGCAAAGGAAAGCGAGATAGCACCAACTGAGGAAAGGACTGACAGGGAACCCAAAGTGAGGTTGCATGGTGATTAGTGATTTGGGAAAAGTGGGCAGAGTTAATTAGTATATTTGGGTGTTTGTCAGTTTACAATTACTGAGTCTTACTTGAGGGAATGGAAGCACTTTTATACAGGCTTTACTTGATTGTGCTTGAGACCAGTGTTTTCACCTTGTGTGCATGTGCATATGTGTATCAGTTCAACAGGGGACACTACGAGAGGGAAGGGGAGGAAGTGATATACGTGAGCAGCTGCATCGATTATGACATGGCCTTCCTCTCAGGGGGAACCATGGTCAGGCCATTTGTTTGACAGGAAAACGAATGGGGGAAGTCTATTAGCACTGTGCCTTCATGGACTGATGACAGGCAGCTACAGCGGCCGGGGACAAGCCTGGTGGGGAGCGAACCCTTCGCTCCCCACCAACCCCACAGCTTTCTGCTGGTAGCTGAGGCAGAGAGGAAGGAAAAGATAGTGGGAGATCAGGCTAAGAGTGCTCCCAATGTCAAGATCTCTCTATGCTGACACATTTCTAAACGGTCTACTTCCATTTGAAATTCCATAGTAAAGCAGCACAGTAGAATCTGCAGTGATGGTCATCAGATAAAGGAACACTCCACAGAAAATTTTTGAATTAAATACCCTTTTGGAAGACTGTATCTTCAACATTATGTCAGTAAAGTTTCTGCAGGTGGCACTCTGTTATTTAGCCATGAAGGCTTTGCTCACTGCCTATTTTATCTGGTCCTGTGACTGGCCCTGGACATTCATTAGGGCAAATGATGAAAGGGTATGTTTGACCTTCATGGGGGGGTGGGGGGGGGGGGAGTATTTCCTGCTGCTGAAACAGTCTGAATAGAAGTAATGTCTGAATCTGACAGCAGAATATTCAATCTTCAAAAGAAATATATGTGAGGAAACAGTTAAATAGATGTAAAAATACTTAATAAAATTAAATCCGAAAAAAAAAAAAAAAAACCCAAATTTGACCTGCTCTGACTTGGAGGTCAGAAAAATACATACTTAAGCACAAGGACTCTGAATGGGGAAAACATTGTGAAAGACAAACAAAGGGCCATAAAGTAATAATTGTCTTCATTGCAAGTTTGAGCGACAAATTGTATCTGCTCTGTAAAACACATAAATTTCCTCCTCCATCCTGGGCATAACTGTGTGTGTGTGTGAACAAATAAAGACAGTATTTACTAGCTGTAGCCTCAATATGCTTAGAAGATACAAATATTAAAAGCAGAGAACAAAAATCAAACTAAAATGTCACTAATGAAACCAGAACCGATATAGATGTTTTTCAAAAGGCTCAAACTAGGACAAACATATTTTATTGCTTTGCACAGGGCAACAAATCCTTGAAATCCTCAAAATGTCTTACATGCTGTGCACAGAAGGATTTTATGTCTGGACGTTACCTGACACAGGGAGTTTGGAACATTCTATGTTTCTATTCATTAACTGGTGAGAGATTCAATTGCATTGCATCAAATGACAATTAAGAGTAGCAAACAGTAATTTATGGGACAATTGTGCAGATCAGTGCTCGCAGCATTTGAGACATGCACAATCAGTCAAGCTACTTGGCTTCCAAAAAAAAATTGCTAAGCAGCTTCCTTCCTGACTGTGCAGTTTTAGCCTCAAGCTAAGGCAACATTTGCTGTTCACTGCCTTCGCTGTCACAGATCAAATTTGGGTACTGATTCCAACTTATTTAAATTTCCCCACATGATTGTCCAAGCCCACGCACATAGCTCTGAGCCAAGCTTGAGTTAGTGGCACTTTTTTTTTTTTTTTTTTTTTTTTTTTTTTTTTTGCACAAAATGGAATTCAGCTTCCCAAACTGCCTTCACATTTTCCCTGCTGTAAGCTAAGCAGCCATTAGTGATGGGATATAACAGAGCATTCAGTTCTCCACTTTTGGTGAGTGGAGAATTGAGAGACTTTGCTCTATATTTCAGTAGAATAAATTTCACTTGCTACAGTTGCTTGAGGAATGAAAATTTTTATTTCACATCTTGATTTTGTGTTGGTGACTATGCAGGCCTCAGGCAACAAACTCTCACTGTGTATAAAAAGCAGAGAGATAGATACTGTTTAAAGGTGTACTCTGCAGCTATATTCCTGTACATACATACTTGCACTCAAAATAATGAATATTTTCTAGAAACGAGCAACAGAAACGACAAGAAAAACAAAAACAAGTCTTGTCAGGTGTTTTGCCACTTCAACAACTGTCATGTTCTTGGCTCTCCTATCTCCATTGTTACCGTTTCAAGCAGGCTGCAGGCGCAAGGCCGAAAGAGATGAGCCCTTCAATCTTATGAACAGCTGTCACTGAGAGAATTGAGATTGATTTTTCTCCCCAGGGTGCAATTGGTGATTCAAGCATAAACATAGTCATTTTCATTGCAATTCTGAAAGGTTATCTGAAAAGGAATAAAATAATGAATAAAAACTGAGTGCCTGTGCTGGAGCCACGCAGACTAAATTACCACGCAAGTCAAGTAAAGAACGGTTAAAGAAATGGAGTGACGATTGCACAATATAAATGACAGAGGAAAAAACACAGTGCATTTACACATTATTGTCGTGTAGTGAATTTTTTCAGAAAAGAAAAAGTGTTAGATGATATGCCAGGGCTGATCCAGAAAATGTTTGCTTTTGCGCATGCAAAATGTGACTTTATTTGTCAAGTTATTTTGACAAAGACACACTTTCACCAACATGACAGAAACTGTTTCAGTACGTGTTTCATTACAACATCAGGAGTCCTAGAAAAATGCAGCAGCGTTTGTCAGTCAACCTTCATTATCATGGAAACAGTGGCAAACATTCAGTTAAGACTATGTAGCACTCAGGTTCAGACAAAACGAGGCTGAGGGCGACAAAATAACCACGTCTGATGAAAGTAACGTTGACGTGGTTAAACACTGCTGCTTTCCCAAAACTTCCAGTTTAGGATTGTACAGCATAACTGTATTTTGGTGTTTAACATAGAAGTGAGGTAAATAAGGTGAATTCAGGATGTGTTTTATTTATTCATTTATTTATTTTTTTTTTGAAAAGAGAAAAGGTTTCTTCCTTGTGAGACAAAAATACACACATTTTCAGACAACCATGCTTTCATTCTTTCTAGTGTTGAAAATCTAAAGAGATAGTAACAGTTCTGCATGGGCATTAACGTGTGTGTGTGTGTGTGTCCGTCCATGCCTAGATTTGGCATCCAACTTGTCTGCAGCCAGCCTGTCACACACTGCTCCACTCAGCAAAACTGTAATATTCACTGATTCTCTTCTGATCCTTACACACAGGCAGACACAGTCTTCTATACACACACACACACACACACACACACACACACACACACACACCTACACATAAACAATCTCTGTTCTGTTCCTCTGGCTAATGTTGACTCAGGATATATGGTGACCAAAAGAACACACAAAGAACTGATGACACAATGTCGTTTGGCTCACGGTGAAAGGGTTGCACTGGCTGACAAACTTTACACCTCAGCAGCCGTAGCACTTGAACACACCATGAACCATGAAGTGTTTGCATTTGAACATTTTTCCTGTATTCATCACCTAAAACCATTCCACATTCCTCTGTCCTTTTTTTTTTTTTTT
Source organism: Mastacembelus armatus (assembly GCF_900324485.2). Taxonomy (NCBI): domain Eukaryota; kingdom Metazoa; phylum Chordata; class Actinopteri; order Synbranchiformes; family Mastacembelidae; genus Mastacembelus; species Mastacembelus armatus. The sequence continues at coordinate 8,498,060 of NC_046643.1, read as the reverse complement.
TTTTTTGGTCATTCACATCTTGCCTTCCTTTTAACTGTGTTGCTGTTTTTGTTCCTCCTTATCTCATCATTGATTGGCTGTTGGATTAGCCACCCGCGCTGAACAGTGTGTGCTATCGATGGGCTGCCTGTTACAGTCATGAGAGCACTCCAAGCCAAAGATAGTTGCCTCAGGATGGGGTATAAATGCCAACCTGGCAACCTGTGAACTTCAGAATGCTCTTATGGCTGTTACCACAGGAAGTCTTTTCTACTATAAGGCTCTCTGTGGCTGTTTAGGTTCATTAATGTTACACTTTGACACATGGCTCACCACTTATTTCAGCATGAATCATTTCAGTTCTGACTTCATGAGAGGGCGTGCATTTACCACACTACTCTGTATTTCCTCTGTATCAAAGTTGTCAATCCTGTGTGACCTCCAGAAATGAGGATAATTCAGTTGCTTCATATCTGTTTAAGAGAATCCAAACAGCCAACAGTGCCTAATCTTCCAGCTGACGTATGCGTTAAACTCAAACTGTTACAGTAAATGCAGCTTGAATCACTGTGTAAACGCAGATGTTTGGATGGATCACAGCTTCTGGAGATGATGGGCAGGTAGTCCATCTGATGATTGCTGATATTCTCCCTCAGAACAATCAGCTATGCATCAACTTTGGGGCAAACATTTAATTAAGTTTGGGGCCAAAATTAAATTAATCAAACAAATTGCCATCCTTGACTTCTTGGAGTTCAATGAGAAGAAATGAAGTATTTAATAAAAATCAGAAATGTAATATTGTAAAAATGGAGATACACAGAGATGACGGTCACGAGATAGGGCAGAGGTATTTTGGGCAAAGAAAACCAGTCTGTATTTCATTAAATAACAGCCTACAAGATGTCCTTGGAATATTGGCATCCAATCCAGATTTAGACATGATTCCTCATTCAACTTAATAGGACAGCACATCTGTGAAAGCTCTAAATAATTGTAAAATATCATGTTACAGCTTTAAAGCATGATTAGATTGGCACTTTACTTACTATTCTTACATAGATAGACTAACTACAAACATTTTATTGCATTATGGCCAAGTATTGTAACACAAAGAATGTGAAATATCCTTGTGTGTATTTTTGTTTATTTGGTTTGCCATGCATATATTTGTTTGTTTGCAGTTAATAATTTGGATTCTATTTATTCACATTGACGTGTACGTCACCTTTGTGTATTGTACATATTTGTGGACTTTTTTGAACATTACTACTGTTTATGTGTCTGAGTCTGAGTGTATTTATGCAGCTGGGTTTATGCTATCAGCTCCTTGCGATCAGTGCCATGTGGTTATGGGCTCTGCCTGGCTCCTGATTCATGCCGGGTCGTCAGGCCTCTTTGGCACGCTGCTGCCAGTCTGGAGCTGGAGATAAAGTTCTGGCCTAAAGGAAAGAAGGCAGGCCACATCCACCGTCTCTCTATTTAATCCGCCCTCTCGCCCTGTCATCCCCTGCCTTGTTCCCTCTCTCCATCTCACTATCTGTCCCCCCTTACCACCTCTCAGACCTTCAGTACACCACACTCTCTCTCTCATCGTTTCAACCCCCCACCCCACCATCACTTATTTTTTTACTTTCTTCCCTCCTTCTGCCCTGCCTTCCAACATTTTATTTTTATTTCCCTTTCCATCTGCCCTGCCAGACCAATTTTATATCAGCTGCTCTTTCTATCTGTCTGTATCTCACTTTCTCCTCTGTTTTCTCTGTGGTTGTAGTTTAATGTTATTTCATCATCCCCAGGTGGTGAATCACCATTTTCAATTGCTGTTTTTTAATTGGGGTGTATTTAAACTAATTGTACTACACTGCACTGCATTTTGCTTGTATGCAGTTGTTAGAATTTTTTTTTTTTTTTTAATATCGCTAGAGAGAAAAAAAAATAGCCCCCCTCACACCCCCATAAAAAAAAGAAAGAAAAAAATAAGAAACCACAAAACCCAAATTCAGTGCACTATACAATGGTATACAAAAATGCAATACAGACACAAAAAAAGGAATTCTTTCAAAAAATGATTTATTGATTTTTTTATTGTACATTTCTCTTATTTGATACTCAGTGGCACAGAACAAATATTGGAATAAACATTTGGCAGTCTTTCTGCTGTTGCAATATTTGAAGTGCATTATATATATATTTTTTAACTTTTATTACCTAAAATAACAAAAACCTGAAACACCAAGACTTCAGTTTCCTCAACCGGTTTTAATGAATGCGAAACAGGAGCTTATACAGATGTGCAAAGGCTAGTACTGAAAAAAAAAAAGCACCCAATTTTGTCCTTCATGCAAAACACGCAAAATTTGCATTGCACAGTGATAGTGTGTAGTACTATGCCATTATGAATGACATCATGTTTGCCTTTTAAGAAAATGACACCATTTTCTAGAACATGCTATTAGTATTTAGGTTCATTTTCTACCTTTCAGACTATAGTTATTTATTCCCCCTTGCGAAAATCATTTGGCCTCGATTTGAAATAATTCCTCCATGTAGTTTTGCTTGATTTTCTTGTGATAATTCAGGGGATATGTTTGTAACTGGAATTCCTTGGAGTTACATTCAAGGAGCTCAGAAATCTGAGACTTCAGAGATATAGGTCAAACAGCAATTATGTTTTCCATTTCCTGCCTAAGTAAGCTGTTGCTTGACTTCTTAAAAACATACCATTTGAATTCAATGCTTGTACTGTAGGCAACTATCATTTAACTATCAGCTATCAGTGATCCTTTAATTGAATCATAAATGAAGAAATTGTACTTATCCTCTATCATTTTCAGTCAGGAAACTAGAAAGGCATCTCTTATTTGAATAGTTTTGTGTTATAATCAGTATGGTACAAAATATATATTTGCTTTTAAAATTGGTCAGCAGCAATTAATTATGAATAATTTACATATATATATAAAAGCATGCAAAAACAGTGGTGAGAAGACTTTACGTAATCTTCGTGGTTCTTTAATTTGTTGCAAGCAGTTAATCTGCAGACGTGTAGTTACTTTAGGCAAGTATTCTTTTTAATCATTGACTTAATGGACATTAACACTGTATGACTTTTCCATGAACTCACACGTCTGGATATTGGCAGCCTCCAGAGCTGGAATGAATCTTAGATGCCAACACACCTCAAGCCTTACTGAAAATATGTAGTCTTTCCAAAAATTATGTCTTTTAAGGAAGAGCTTCCCTATGCTTGTACCCTGTTTTCTCATATCAGAGTGAAGTATGCACAATCTATAAAGGTATCCAGTCTGGGATACAATGTCAGATCCAGTGGGACTATTTTCTGAGCCAAATTTATTGTGCCTTTGTGTCTAAATATCCAGAAGCAGAATCTGTTTGTGCGAGAATGATTGTCCTCCATCACTGTCATTAACATTTGCATTTCAATAGACCTTGCTTGACTGAACACCAACAGCAGGGTAAGTGGATTGGCAAGGGCAATTTCCTTTTTGCTTCAAAACAAACATCCATACTTGTTGATGTTTCTCTTCATCAACATCACATTCTCTCTTGCTTTAATTTTGTCTGCTGGAAATTATGTTTTTATTTTGGTCTCTATGTTTTGTATTCCCTTTGTATTTGTTCTTTCATTTATTTATAGTCTTGTCATATCTTTCCATAGTCTACTTGCTTTCTTCAATACCATAGCATCCATTGTCAACATCTATACAAATGTTTGACTGGCAAAAATGTGGTAAAACTATGGTTCCCAGAAAATCTGTTTTAATGGCTTTGTTAATCCTGGGACTTTTCCTCTAGTGGATTCTAAAAACAGTTGAAAGTTAAAATTATCTTTGAGGAGTAACTCAAAGATAATTTTAACTTTTTGTTTAGTACCATCATCACATCAAACGTTCCCTTTGTCTATTGCTTTTTCTGACTGAATACCTCCAAAATTAAAGACATTCCCATCAGCTTCAGCTGTACACAAAACACAATCTGCTTCTAGTGTTGTTTACATCATCAGTTTCTTTCCCTTTGCTCTTTTAATTTGGTTATTTTTATATATTTATGTGATCAGGTTTCAGAGACCATCTTTCCTGACTTTACCATCAATACATCTGCACACTACAGCAATAATAATAAAGCTGTGCCAGACTCCAGACAATGCCAGAGCAAATTTCACGCTTAGAGGTTGTCAGGGAATGAGTGAGTGAGTGTCTGTGAAGAGGGGAGGTGTGTGTCTCATATTAGCCTGTTGAACCTGCCTTCTACCTATTGTTCTTCCAGTTATATGATGCTGTGCCTGCTGTGTTTCACTCAGGGGTCATTTTATATGATTTTCATTATGAAAAGTCACCATTTATGGTAATTGTTTATTTTTTCTTATCCTGAGTCCTATGTCAGCTCCCCCGATCTAGAATTCACCTTTTACGTGAGGCAGAGATATCTTTTTTTTCCTATTACTTTTTCTTTCATTCTCTTAGTTTTTTCCTTTCTTTTGACTTCCTGTCTCGTCTCCACCATGCTCTCTATATATCTGTCAGTGCATGAGGCGAGGAGAAGAAGTGAAGCAGACAAGAAATATATCCCGGTGAAAGACAGGCCTGGATAAATAAAGAAGAGGTATACTCTGCCCTACCTGAGAGGGAAGGCAGGAGGGAGACGAAAGAGAGATTAGCCTCCCCCTGCCTCCCACCCTACCCCCGCCCCTTAAAGCAGCTGTCAGACTTTGAGAGGACGATGAACGCTAGAAGAAGAAGCTAACAACAAGGAAGAACTGAGGTGAGGTGAGGGGTAGCCCGGATGAGTAATAATGAGAGATGGGAGTGAGGTGGGTATTGGTTAAGACAAGAATATATGCAAAATAACATGTAGACACACACATGGCCATCTGATCAATACTAATATTATACTAATACTTATACTACAATACTAATAAATTGCTTGTTTGACAGCATAACACAAATTCTATATGTGGCTCTATACATACACATTGGCACCACTGTTGTTTAAGAGAGACTTTGCATAAAAACCACGTAACCTCAAAATGTCAGGAGGTAAGAAATATAAGCTTTGATTTTATTAATTAGTTTTGAAAAGGTGTCTTAAACCCACAGGCTATTTCCCCATCCCACAGAGCAGCTCAGAATCCTTCTGTAAAAGTGAAAACATGAAATACCAAAACTGCAATAACAAGATTTTCACCTGACAGCCATGATATGTCAAAACCACATGTGTTTTAATGGGGCCTCATTTACGTCACACTGTCAGGACTGTTTAAGTATATCTATCTTAGTCCCAGCGCTGCTCAAAATAGTAGCCTTAAAGATAGGGAATTAAATGGGGGTGTACTTGTCTTGATCTGAATTATCTTGACTTAACTACTAGCTCCTGCAGACAACCATGACAGCTCCTCCTCTCATAACTGTTCTGACCAAAGAAATGCTCAAAATCAAATAACTAAAAAAAGAATCCCTTTTTTATATGACTGTCTCCCACTATGTTTTTAAAAAGACAATGCAGTACTGACATTTTGGTATGAGGAGAAAAGCTCAAATCATACTTCTATACTCCAAAACACCTGTCTCTCTTAGTTAAGATACACACCTCACAGTTACACATTGTATATAGAATTCGTTATATGTAATAATATATATCTATTTTAAAGAGGAGCTCAAAATAACATAATGTTTAAAAAGTGCTGTTCATATAAAAGAATTACAACCATCACATATTCCTCAGAAAGATCCCCTCATTTATAGTAATACTGTGGTTTATGTGCTTAATTCGTTTCAACGGGAACATGTCGGACAATACCAGAATAGTTGGAGGAGTTTGAAAAAACTGTTTAGGCTTTCAAGTCAGGCTTTTTTTTTTTTTTTTCCTGAGTATTGGCTGTCATCCTTATTTGTTCATAATTGTGTCTGAATGAGAATGTACTTGGCAAACTCTGTGTTTTAGACTTCAGTTTGGCAAATCCAGATTCTCTTCTTATGGGATTAGTTTTTCTAACAAACAGTACAATCTCTTTTTTTCCCTGGTTTGTTCCAGGATTTCTGCAGAGAGCTGAAGATTTACACTGCCAACACCACTGTATACTGATACTAAACATTACTACACTGTTACCACTTGCATTAGCTACCTTATGCAGCTTTTATATTGGTCTTCTCTGCTCGTTAATATTGACATGAATGATTTGAAAAATGTGTGGATAATGGGTCATCTTTGGATGCAGCATGCCACATTGCACAGTGTAGTTGATGATGCTGCCATGTTGAGAGCCTGCTCTAATATGTCCTCTTTACTAAGTCTGCCTTTAATGTTAGTGTTGCTAAATTGCAGTGTGAAGGTGTGTTTTGACTATTTAACAGAATAGAGACCGTGCATTTCAGTTCACATACCAGCAATGAAGCTATAGCGCTTTATTTTATTTTATTTTATTTTTGGCTTTTATATTTATATGAGAAAGCTGTATAATTCAATGGTTATGATATATTTAGATGTAAATTTATAGTTAGTAATAGAATGTGTATGAATTTCCTGCAAATTTTTTTTAAAAAGATCTGTTGTATCTGCTGTATACTATGGTGTGCATAGTGATAGACATGAAGTGGTCAGTATTTATTGGAGTAAAACTTCAATACTGCACTGCAGCTCTCCTCTGTGACCCTGTGGGTGGTACAGCTTCACTATGAACCCAATCAACTTTAACCCCTATAACCTCTGAGCTGAGGTTTGACACATGTCAAGCAGACACAGAGAGAAAGGTGAAGATGCGGGATGAATTCATGTGCCCTTCAAAGTCTCACTGTGTTTCTTGCTGATGTGATGGTTACGTCAATAGTTGGAGCATGCTCAGTAGCTTCTTAGACTTTTACTGAGACCCACAGGTGTGTGTGTGTGTGTGTGTGTGTGTGTGTGTATGCACTATGAGTATTAAATTAAAAATTGTATAATAAATAAATGATCCCCATGATTATAAAATATGCTGTAATAGAGGAAAGGACTGGCTAATATGTCTTCCTTTTACATGCCTTTCCATGCTTGTAAAGACACACTAACACACACAGTCCAGAGTTGTAGCCTGTACCTGCAGCGTCAGCTTTCCCTGCCACAACTCCTGTCTTCCTCTTGATACCAAGCCTGAAAAACAAGGAGAGGAAATAGAGAGGGAGAGGAGATAATGAAATAAATACCCTGCCTGGCAACACTTCAAAGGCAGAGGGAAGAGCCTGATCTGCTGTACTGCAGCTAGAGAGGGAAGAGATGTTACATAAAGAGAAAAGATTTGGAGATAACAGCAACTACCACCTCCCAATACATTCACGCGAATACATTCACACAGAGAAGCGCATTAACAAAGTCTGCCTGCATACTTAAAAATCATATTTTGTATTTTAAAGCATTTTGAATAACAAGTCAGCCATTGTTATACTACCTAGGTTCCTTATTAGTTGGACATAAACAAGTTATTCCACAACTTTAGCCACGTACTGAATGAAATAGCTGTCGAAGCTGAACAAACCACAATGATTCACATTTATTTCGGTGTTTATGAAGCATGGGCGTTCTCTTGCATTGTGCTTATGCCATTATTATTCATATATTCATGTAATACATGTATGCAGACTGACAGATGATATGCCCATTTTAAAATATTATTTTTCTCTCTGAAGACTGGGATCGTGTATGTGAATGTGAATGTGTATTTGTGTGTGTGAGAGAGAGAGATGGCATGTTGTCTGGGACACTGATTACTCTGCGGTACACAGATATTATATCCGTAATATCCAATCATACACACACATGCACATAAGATCAACTCAGCTCATACACAGGTGTCATTTATTCATAGATGCCGAATGAATGATTTTTTTTTTTTCCTCACTAGCTTACCAAACGTTCATACTTCAACATGCTGATGAATACATGTGATCAGTCTGTCATGCGTGCTCATACACACTCTCCAGTGCACACACACACAATACAATTCATATATTTTTCCTTCAGCTTTAACAATTATTTTAGCACAAACAATAAATTTTGCTTTGGCTGGTTTTTATCACTGAACCCGAGGCCACAATTACATTACGTATGTATACTATTGCTTTGGGTGACATATCGTATTTTATTAACAAATATCTCTCCATGCAGCCCACTTACTGCTCAATCAATGGGTTTTGGAACTAAAATGCTTCTTTAATGGCCTCTACATCCCATTCAGATGACTTGGCTTACAGCATTCTTTAATATTTCAGTCCCAAATCAAATTCCGTCTGAGGTTTCCTGCAGGGAAATCGGGATGGTGATGCACAGCTGTCCCTATTTACATTGGCAGTAATCAATTGCTGCGCTTTCTTTTTTTTTTTTTTTGCCTGGAAAACTAATCATTTGCTTGCAAGAGCTCCCTTTAATGCTGTCGCTGAAGACATGAACTCATTTGAGTGGCTTTGTTTCCTCTGTGTTCATTTGACTAGACTTTTTATTTTTTTCTGCTGATGACATAATACTGTAGAAACTGCACCTGTATTAAAGCATAAGTTTGAGGGAATCTAAAAATATTTAAAATAAAAAATATTATTGGTGCATTTACATCTGATGTAGAAATTAAACAGATTGTTGAAGATCTGGAAGAAGATATTTAAAAAAGTTAGAAATAGTCAAATCAATGAAGGAAAAATTAGAAAACGACTGGCAATTTATTTTTTTAATTTATTTTTTTTTATTAATGAGGGGAAAATATTTCCTGGAAACTTTGGGCTGAACATTTCCAATTAGGAAAAAAAAAAACTTAAAATAAGGTGTAATTCTGATGATGTTCTCTTTGCCTTTCCTCCACAGCATATATCTTTGTCCTGAGGAAAAAAAATTTTGAAAAAAGCTAGTGTAAGCTGGCAGGGATATGCTGCAGATGAATGCTGATCTTCCTTTCCTACAGTCTGTGACTTTTTATTTCACAATGAGATTCAAATTCCCCCCAGGCCCACCACAATACTACAAGGCCTTTTTTCAACTCTTTATTGGACTCTTCCCCCAACCTCACACACACATACTTAGATTTATGCAGATATATACATGAATACGCATGCCCATGTGTTTTGTGCACAAGGGGATGATCTGCTTTGCTTTCAGTTCAGTGGAATATGACTGCTTGTGTGTGTGTGTCACATCAGATTCTGTCCAAACACTCAACAGATGGTGACATTTAGTTTTTTTTTCCCCAGCATGACAACAAGGTTAAGGGGTGTGAAGATGCCTGCGTGGGCGTGTTGGGGTTTGCAGGGTCAGGCCTGACACATGCTTTTATGTCTGCAAATCTAGAACCTTAAAAAAACACAGTTAATTAACATAATTCTAGTCAGGCAAAATTTTTATGTGAATGTATTTTTGCAGAGAGGATGAGCCACAGGAAATATCTGCTTTACACTAGCTTAGCAAGCCCAGTAGAGTCATGTTGTATCTGAACCAGTGCTAAGATATTATGTGAAGGTACCCTGTGTGAAGTTAATAGGGGAAGAATTTAGCCATGATAGCTGTCACTGTCATGTAACCTTAAAGCAATTACTGCACACTTGTTTTTGTTTATTTCAATTTCCCACATTTATCTTACTAATTATTGTTGTGCTTTTTACATCCATTCTGTGGAATACAAACACTCATTGGATAAAAAGCAAACTTACAGAAGCAGATAGAGCTAATTTTGTGTAAAACAATGTTGTGTGGTTGTATAGTCACTTATGTATAAACTATACATATTTACAGATGTGTAATCCACACCAACCTTGCCAAACAACAACCTACTTAGGACACCGTGTTAGAGAATAATGGGTCTAACATGAAGTCCACATTTTTAACATATTAGGCTCCTTAACCAACTGTTTGCCTCAAAGTGATGTGCCACTGTGTAACATTACTTTATCATTGTCAAGTCATAGGTCAGTATAATCTATAATGAGAGATATCTATAATAGTTTTGGCAATTCCTAATAGTGGTATTCCGCCTTTGTTTAATTTCTAGTAGCTGATATGCTCTTAAACATAAAAAAAACTTGCAAAACTTCAATTTCAGATTTTGCTTATCATGTTTATCACAAGCATTTATAAATGGACGTTAGGGCATACCCACACTGGAGACACTTCAAATCATGGTAATCAGTGTTTTATTTTGCAAGAAAAAAAACTTCACTACACATAATGCTACCTTGTAAGCCAATTTTCACTTCATTCATTTGGTTATTCTCATTTCCAACAATCATTTATTCACTCGTGAAATTAATGGGCCTCAATATCAATATCTCCCTCTGAATGCAACACAGATCAATATCGAAATTCAGGTTTGGAACATATTGAATAAATGTAACATGCTGGCAAATTGTTTTTTAAAGGCTATGAGACCATCTAATAATTAGCTTAAATGTTTTCCTGTTGAGTATGTTGAAGCGTGCTTTTCCTCTAAGTGCAAATCTATTAGTGTAGAGACTGATAAATGAGGTGTAATTTTCTTAGAACATTATGAGATGACATGTCAATGAATTTTTACCACAATATCACATTACTAATGGCATTGCCATTTCTACTTTTTGTTTACTTGATGCAGATAAGGACACAACACATTAAAATACAGTGCTGATATTGAAGCTAACAGCTGCAACTGGGTTTTAAAATCTCCCAGAAAATTGCTTCCTGGTTGTGTTGGCAGCGATGGTGGTCATTTTGGTGTCTTTTAATCAGTTGTCATAGACATACTGCCTGCTTTTCTTTCGCTTTGGATTACAGATGTCATGGGCTTTTTATGGGTAAAACCTGCTGTAATGAAGTTGCAAATCACTACTTTCCATTGACACCATAAATAAAACAAGTTATTTTCTTTCTCTGATTCCTTTGTGCGCTACAGCACTTTGTTTAAGGTCACTTTCTTGGAGGCACTTTTACTGCATTATTCTCCTGCTGGTCTTCTCTTAGCAATGTTATTCTTAGCCCCCCACTTCTTTCCTCATCACTTATTTGACACCTTTTTAACATCTTAGTTTTCAGTTCTTTGCTTTCAGCAGCCAAAGCAGTTGAAGGAAGAAAAAAAAAGCATACAGGTTAATTCTATAATGAATTTGGTGATGAAAACTGCATTAACAGTGGATTGCTTTCCATTAATTCCCATGCGTGTCACCTCTTGATCCACTCCTTTACTTGATTTTCTAATGCTTAAGCAATTCCCTACTGGATTTCATCACACATTTATGATATTTGCTTTATTCTTCAAATAAGACAGAGGTCACATATAAAGATGACTGTAATGTATACATATGTTGGGCGCACAGGTGTGTGTGTGTGTGTGTGTGTGTGTGTGTGTGTGCGTGCATGTGTGTGCGCGCATGTGCATGTGTGTGTGTGCATGTGCATGTGTGTGCCATAGCTGGAAGACAAAATGCCCTTTGCTGTGATCAAGGGGTTTAGTACTGCTTTCTCTTTTCACAGCATGAGATCCTCTCAGCTTGCCTGCCATTTGTGAATAACTGATAAGGTAAAGTGAAAAGAGCTGACTTGATGGAATGCACTTGATAAAAGGACCAACAGAATACTGACTTCTAAAATGTCAACCGGGCTAAATCATTTGAACATTGGTGCTTTATACTGGTTTACAGCCACAAGATCAGAGAAGATGTGGATGTGTGTAGATATGGGATGCGTGTAAATAAATTAAGCTTGACTTTGAGGAAGGCTGAGATTTCTAAGGGGATGAATCAAAATATGAGAAGGGGCAGAGTTGAGGATTTTTCTCCTGGAAGGCAGAGAGACAGATAGATAAACCTTTGATGACTTGTTAATCACCAGTAGAGAGTAACTCCAAACACTTGGAATCAGGATGCAGTGATGAATCGAGTTAGCATTCAAATGGGCGTGGCATATGCGCCAGCATATGAATGCACATTCATTAAATAAAGTGTGCGCGATCATACGAGGGCCACATGCTGATCTCCACTGAGGGCTGCAAATGAGAAAAATACTCCACATCAATAAATCACACAATAGCATTCTCTAGCACAGTGCACTTAGATGTCTGCATTAACAATGGGACATTAGCTTGGAGGCAGAAAAAGAAGGAGGAAGGGAGAGGGAGATGAGACGGGATATCATGATTTTCTCTTGAAACCCTCTTGAAATGGATTTCCTGAAACACATGCACCATAACTGCCCAGTCCAAAAAGCTTTACCGGAAGATACTTGTGATTTAGTGTATAAATTTCTATTAGTTCAAAAAAATCTATTGGCATTTACCTTATATCGTAATGTTCATTGTTGCATATACAGTAGACCACTCTTGGCAGAGGAGCATCTTACACATTTTAATTTTATATAACTGTACTTACTATTATAAATGAAATACACAATGTTCTATTTGCTGCTGGCATTGCACACAGCTAAAATGGGTTCACAGCTGATTGCTCAAGCAAACTTCAACATGTGGCTAGTATGAGCTGGGGATCAAACCAACAACCCTGTGATAAATGGACAATTGACACTACCTGCTGAGCTACAGCCACTCTACTAGCTAGGAGGAAATCAGGGAAGAGAATGAAGTTGTTCATGGTTAATGTCTTAAACCTCTAGGCAACTCGTAGCCCTAAAGCCAGATTAAAGTTTTTCTGATGTAACACCCTGACTCAGTGTCCTGACAGCGCCAGTTCAGTTGTCCCATTGAAATGAATGAGTCAAGCTGCCAACGTTCATCTGGACATGGCCTAAGTATAGAAAGTCCTTTTACAACATGCAGTGTTTATTGTGCTTGTGGTTTTTTGTTTTTGTTTTTTTTTTTTTGGTGCATAATTGGCAAGTGGAAATGCCTGCTGTATACTGCAGAATGTGATAAGCAGCTTTTCATGTAAACTCACTAGCCAAGATGAAATGGTTGAGGGTTGAGGCTTTGCCAGTAAAAGTGTCAGGCTCAATGCATCGATTACACAACATCGATTACATTACGATACACACGTTGGGTTGTAAAAATTGCCTGTGGGACATATCTGAGTTCTAATGATTTGTACATAATGGATATATTTTTACTTTGAAGTCCACATTATGAGGAGGTTGTTGTGGATGGTGGGTCAAAAAAAGACATCAGACTGCCCTAAAGGACACACATGTTTCAACCCAAGACGTTTTAGAACCAAAAGCAAACCACAAAGTTTTTTGTGCGTAAATTATATATGTTTTAAGTATCTGTGGCATTGCATAGCCTACTTACATGACTGGATTAATATGTCCTTAATTGAGTGATAAATATCTCATTTGATAAATATCTCATTCTATGCGTTGATAGACTTGTGTGTCTGATGCAGATGCCGGATATACAGTATCCTTTAGCGTCTGTATGAGATGCTAAAGGTACTTGATAAAGAATTTGTTATTATACCCTGGGATGAGAATGTGTTGTTCTTCAATATGAAGATTTTCCATTTCTTAAATTTAATTGTCTTATTTTGAAATACCAGCTTGTAGTAAAGATTGTTTATTGGAGCAATAAGATCCTTAATTGTAAACAAAAAGAAAACAGAGAAGATAACTTGGGTTTATTGCAAGGATCATCCACCAGGGATAAATTATAATTGTAAAATGTTGCACACAAGTGTTAGGTGGTGTAGGCTTCACACACAAATATGGTTCAGCAGTGCACTTATTTTTTCTCAAGGATAAGATGCTTGAATATAGTCTGTGGGTATTTTGTAATTCAGTTACTGCAAGTGTGTCTGTGGTTTCACAGCATGTTAAAGTGGCATTTCATCGCAGCTAGAACTAAAGCTGTTTAAACTTCTGTACCAAGATTGTGGGGGTTCCTGAGACAGGCACATGGGGAATATTATAATTGGTGAGAGTTCCCGTTTGTTTGTACCATCAGGGAAAAAACACAGGTCCCACTGTGAAACTGATATAAACATTCTTTTTTCCAAGTCTGTTCAAATGCTGAGTATATGTAGAGTAAGGTCACATTTCTAAAGTTTCACTGCAAGTGGTCCACGTGTTTTGTATTGCAACAAAGTTTAGCTAAGTTTTTATCTGTATATGTGGAAGTAGAGCAATTAAAGCACAAAAATGGTTATGGCATCCTAATGTGCTATGAATATTTGGTTAAATATTTTCTTACCTGTGGAAGGTGATACTTTGGCTCCTTTGTGGACTTTAGTGTCCAAGCACTACTTTGTGTTTTTCATGAGTTTTCCCATGAAGACAAAAATCCAATGAGTCATATTGTCACTTCACCACATGAAATAATGAAGAGGGAGCCTAGAGGAGAGGGGGAGATAAGAAAGACAGGGAGTGAGAGATATACATATTTTGCCATCCTTGGTGATAACATTAATGTCAAGGTGGAAGGGGGAAGGAAGACATCAAAGCTAATGAATATTTATATATGCCCACAGTAAAGTGCTGTTTTCGAGTGAAGTGGGACAGAATGGCCTCATGAAGACAGCACTTTAGGGCCTAGTCTTGCACAGACTGTGGGTCTATGAATATTCATTGTTCATTGTCCCAAAAACAATTTGCTTAACGCTTTTGACTTCTTTTCATCCGTAAAATGTGCACCTATGCATGGTTTGGCCTATCATGCTATATATCTTCACTTCTGATTGGTCTGTGACAAGATAGCCTTTTTTTTTTCTTTGAACAACAAAATACTAAATATTGAATTTAAAGCATTGTCATACTGGGCAGCATGGTGGATGAGTGGTTAGCACTGTTGGCTCACAGCAAGAAGGTCCTGGGTTCGCAACCCGGCCTTTCTGTGTGGAGTTTGCATGTTCTCCCTGTGCTTGTGTGGGTTTTCTCCAGGTACTCTGGTTTCCTCCCACAGTCCAAAAACATGTATGTCAGTATGTGAGAGTGTGTGTGGTTGTTTGTCTTTGTGTGTCTATATGTGGTCATGTGATGGACTGGTGACCTGTCCAGGGTGTATGGATGGATGGCATTGTCATACTATCTGAAGTCAAGCTGTGTGTACAGAACAGAGTATGATTTACATGGACAGGCTACAAAAACACAAGGGGCATAGGCCTAATCATGGCACACCATTGCATAGAAATTGTAATCTATATGCATCTCCCACTTCAGCTGGGTTCCAGTGGGAAAGCAGAAATTCTATTTGCCATATAGGAAATTGCTTTACATTCACACTGGATATTTGGATTTAACACTTCAGTGACACATTGCTAATGGGATGCATTACTGTCTGTGGTGCAGTCTGAATGTATGGTATCCCATGCCATATTTGTTTGAATGTATGGGAGCGTGTTCAAGTGGCTGAGTCTGTATCCCCATCAAATACGAGACAGCATGATGCCCATGCTACATTAGCCCTCCCCTGGCCCCAACTGTGCCATGCATTTGTCAAAGTGTCACAGCAGCCAACACTACCACTGTTTAAAAACCTTTTATGTCATATATATTCACTGTGAAACATTTCAGGTGAGAATGTTGTATTGGAAAACCCATTCAAACATTGACAAAAGAAGATTAAAGCAAACTACCAGAAACCAGAAAAAAGTACTTTTTCAGAACAGGAGATGGGATGTTGCTATAGTTACCACGTCTCACACTACTACCAGCTCCTCCCAAAGTAAACACTGCCTGACAAGAGAAAGGAATTACAGTTCTTTTATTTAGTGCAGTCTGGTGTGGTCTAACGTAGTAAAGCATTTTCTGTGTGCAGGTGCATATCTAATTTGTGAATGTGTCTAGCTCGTTTTGATTTATGAATATGTCTTCACTCTGTCGCCCAGTTAGTTTGAATAAAATTGGTTGTGAAATATACATATCCTGCTTAGAGCATGATCTTTTTATCCTCATTCTAACTTAATCAGCAAGTTTATACTTGTATAAAACAATCCAACACTCAGATCAAGCCTTCTAGGCTGTATTTATTCAGTGCAGGGTAAACTAATAGTTAGAGACCTTTCTGTGACTTCAGGATAGCTGATTTAATGCCTGCTAAAAACAATCCATGTCTATCAAAAACTTTGTAGGTGAACTGTCCTTGAGCCTGACAGTAAACTGTGTAATGCATTGTACATCACTCTCCGTTAGTGTCAGCAGAATGCCTACAGGTGATTGTTGATTTTTCATGGGGAACAATGCAAATTTGCACACATTTTCATAATTCTCGTGTAATTGCAACAATTCTAATATCCTGCTACCTCGAACATCTCCTCCTCTACCTCTCCTCCTCCTCGTTGTCAGTCTGTATGTCATGTGTTTTCAGCTCTCATTAACAGCTATACGCCCAGGTGCCCTTTCACTGTCCAGCCTCTGTGGGCTCACCTCTTGACAAGGTGAAAAAAGCACAGTTTTTAGCCTCTTACTGTGGCCCTTGCATTCAGTGCTTGAGAGCCTTAAGAGACTTCCATAAATTCTAAAATTCTTTGAAGTACAGGCTACTGCTGTGTTTCATTAACCTGGGGCCTTGGGGAAGTGGAGTTCTTGCTCTAAAGGTGCACACGTGCTTTGTATAGAAGCTTTTTGCAGTTGCGTCACACATTCAGTAACCTTGGCTGGTGCTACCAGAGAAATCAATTTGAGACAGACAGGAGAAGGAGCAGTAATTCTGGTGTGTGTAGGTGAATTTACCAAAAGTTGGTGACTGTCTGTTGAAGTAGTTTTGCTTCCATATGTTTATTTAAAAAAAAAAAACTGGATGTCTTGTCAGTACAAGTCAAATGTACTCTGTGTCATTGTCTTGTACTTCATGAGCACTTTTTTTTAAGATGGCATGCATTTTTATTTTGAACATAACATAACATGTTCAGCCCCACCTCGTGAAGGTAGCATGTTAGGTTACCTGTCTGTTAACCTTAGCTGGTGAACTGATAATTGCAAAAATTGCCCAGAATTATGAATAAAATATCATTAGTACTATTATTTTCTATGGGGCCCTGGAGGGGACATGGTGGATTTTTTTTTTTTTTTTATGCTGAGGGCATGTTTAAATACAACATGTAAGTGAAATACAGATCACTCTCACCTTTTAACAACATCGTTCATGTATTAAATAAATCGTTCACACATTTTAATTAATATGAGTAGCACTAAGCCAAAACAGATAAGCCTTTCTCCAGTACTGCAGTGCACCCGCTTGAGGTAGGCAAAAAGCCTCGGTATGTGCAAATTATTACTTATTAGCATACAAGGCAGCAGTAGTTAGCCATGTAATTCAAAAGCTTTCAATATTCCTTTAAAATGACTTTTAGTAATGATGAATCCATGCAAAACAATAGATGTCATGTCTTCAGAAGCTAGGCCCAAGTTAAAATAAAGCTTTATTAAAGTATCCCTATCCATAAGGCCCAGGAATTAATAAATGATGCCTCATGTACATGCACTCCCAAAAATGTTAAAAGATTGGAACAAACTGAAAATCAATTAAAACATGAGAACGATTTTATTTAAAACTGTCCTCGGTATAGGGCTCTGTTAGTTGTTAAAGACTTTCTTTTAATTTACTTTTCTATATCATATATTATGTTCTCTTTTTCATCCATAACCTTCTTGTTTACCATCCATAACCTTCTTACAGTTGCTGAGTATTAGCACTTGTGATATTTTAGAAAGACTTTTGTGGGTATCATGGTATAAGGTTATTGATAGAGTGCTGTGAGCATTTCCCATCTCCCACATATCCTCCTCAAACCACATTTGTGCAGTACCACTTGAACATTTCTGGTGATGGAGCAGACACATGGGGCATACAAAAAATGTAGTAGATATTGAAGTAGTTTAAAGCAAAATACTAAAACATTGTATATGCTGTATATGGATATTGTGTCAGCAGTGTGTGTATTGTGTGAGTCAGAATCAGGCTGCTGGCGGACCCTCACTGTGTCGGTGATGGTAATAGTTTGCCAGAGCCTTAGGGGAGCTGCTCAGCAGGAAATAGTGTATCTGTTTGTGTGTGTGTGTGTGTGTGTGTGTGTGTGTGTGTGTGTGTGTGTGTGTGTGTGTGTGTGTGTGTGTGTGTGTGTGCGCGTGAGTGTGTACATGTGGCTGTGTGTTTGTGCACATATCAGCAGGAAAGGGTAGAGCAGGCCCCACAGTACATGTCTCAACAGCCAAGTCATCAACCCTTTTAATCCAACCCAGCAGGGATGTGGTTGTGTTTTTCACAGCGCATGTGTGTGTGTGTGAGCTTGAAGAACTTCTGCCATAAAGTTATGTTATACTGTGAGGAAAGGCAGAAATCTGTGCAGAAATATTCCCAACCAGACTGGGTTGTTTGGTCTAGACTAGTACAGGGATATTGATAAGTTCTTCTTTTGTCCTTGTCATGTTGATTTTATCGGGTTGACTATATTCCGTAATGTGTCTAATGTACAAACCACTCTACCCCCGTCCTTTTTTTCTGTCTCCCCCTACAGGACGAATGTCATAGGATGAACACTGCTGGTGGGGTGTGTCTGTCTGTGCTGTCATCTCTCCTGGCTGTGGCTGGGGCCCTGGCTGCTGTGTCTGCCCTTGGTGTAGCTCCTCTCTCTGCCCTGGCTGAGGTTGCCTATGGGGCTGCCGATGGCATCCCCAGCACCAGGGCAGAGGGGGCCCCCTTGCCCATCTCCTCACCCTGCTCTAGCCTTGTAACTGGGGTGCTCTATGGATCTTTCTCCCTAAGGGAGCTCTTTCCCTCTAGGGCACCGGGCTGTTCCTGGTCCCTGGAAAACCCTGATCCCACAAAGTACTCCCTCTACCTCCGGTTCACCCGGCACCCTGTCATCTGCCAGACACACTCCCCCATGCTCCTGTCCCTTGACCACCACCTGGCCAATCAAAGCTGTCCACTTCATTTACAAACGTCTGCTGCCAGGGATCAGGAGGTAATAGATCTCTGCGGCAGTCAGTCCAACTCAGATGGACCTTACTCCTTCCTACAGTTTGATAAGAACTTTGTCCAACTATGTCTAACGAGACATCCAGCTGCTGATGAGCCTCAGGTAACCAAGGAATTGCTGGAGCTGAGACTGGTAGAGGTGCTACTCATTAACAATGAGAACTCCAGTCAGTTTACCTGTGGTGTGCTCTGCCGATGGTTTGAGGAGTGTTTACGCACAGGACACAATGGAGATCATGAGATTTCTGACGGAGATGGTTGTGGGATTACCCAGACGGGATGTATCTGTCCAAACCATAACATCATGGCACCACCCATTCCCTTGCTCCCGGAAACACCTCACACTTTCAGTAATGGTTCGCTGGTTCCTGATGACTGCTGTGTCACTGAGCTGCATTCCAATGATGCAATCGCCATAGCACCCAGGGATGTCCGACAAGGTAGGATTATGTTTCTGTCAGATAATGAGATAATCTTTCGGTGCTTGTTTGCCATTTTCAGTGTTTTACATGAGCACACTTCTCTGCACTGAGATTGTTATTTATGCGCTATTATTTACTTAGGCAGACATTATTTTTAGTTGATAGCTCATAATCATAAAAGAATTTTATCACATATAAGCAGTTGTTTACTTGTGTATCCAGCTTGCAGTGGCAAATAAGACATGAAAAGTTTGTATTGCCCTGGCTTTTGATACCACCTCTGAGAGGTCACATGCTGCTGCTTGACAGAGAATTTATTATTTCAATTTAGTCTCTGACGTGTTGGCCTTTAATTAAAAACCGAAGCAGTTCAAAAGGGGCCCTTTAAACCTTCCATCAAAAGATTTGTAAATGCCTGTCAAAAATTCAGGCTTGTGATCTATATTTTAGAGATCCCCCATGTGGCCAAGAGGTGTGGTTCCTAGGACTTCAGTTTACAAGCTGCACATTATTGTGTGTGTGTGTGTGTGTGTTTGTGTGTGTGAAACCATCTGTTGATAATGATCAGATTTGAAACCCAGGCACACAGATGCATGGCCATTTGTACATTAATGAATTGAACATGAGACAGGCAATCCCTTCGCACATGTAATAAATGAGAATATGTACACATATTATGCATTTGCATAGATCTCCATGTGTTTGGTTATGTTTCTGTGCGTCCTTGTGAGGGATATAAATAATTGTTTTGTCCATACAAGTGCTTGTGCTAAAGCTTTTTCTTAACCATTTCAGTTTTTCCTGTAATGTAATTGAATAAGAGTAATGTAGGAGTGAACACAGAACTAATTAGAATTTGGTTATTCTTAATGCAAGACTTGGCCTGTCTTCAACAACACGCTAACACACATACTGAGAGCTCTAGGGAGAGTCTTACCTTGCTGATGGGAAGGTTATCATTCTCTGGATTCAATCAGCATGGGGGCTTTTATCATTTAACGTACTCAGAGAGGGAGAAATGGAGGAAGAAGAGACATGGTGTAGGAGGATAGAGGAAGAGTGAGTCTTTTGCTAGTTTAACTTGGACTGATGCACTGCTACTCGAGACAAAAGCCAAACAGCTCTGCAAAATGATGCCAAGCGTTGGGGTGATATTAAACTTATGCCAATTGCCTGGAAGCTCTGTTGGCTTTTCTGCATTTCACCTCAAAGACACTGATGTGGCATACATATTGGTTAGCAGCTGGTCACTCCATGAGAGCTCGCTAACAACTTGCGAAGACTGCTGAGAACTGTGGCAAGTCCTTGATGAGAAGATAGCCTGGAGAAGTGTGGGCAAGCCTTTGTGTGTGTGTAAAACAGTTTTTTTCCCTTATGTCACAATTATCGTAAAATATCAGAATTACTATAAACCCAACATCATGCTGTCAGAGTGCGAGACAGAATTTTGCCTGTTTCGTCTCCTACCTGCTGTTTCTATCCACTAGAAGACAAACACTATCACCCTCGCTGAGTCAGACAGTAATCTTTCTCTGTCTACATACGGTAACTGTCTCTTTTATAAAATCTTTCTCTCATGTCTCGACTCTGCACCCCTTCCTGCAGTTCTACATTTACAATGCAGATAGGAGAACAGTTGGCTTTTTCCAACTTTGTAAAATACACTTCCACGTTCTGATGAATTCATGTCGATGTGTTTTTCAGTTTTCTTTGTTTTATTTTAGATATTGTTTTTACTTTTAGAGGAAATAACAACCCCTATAATTTTTTAATAGAAGAGGTTAGGGTGGGAGGGGTCTACATCAGATCCACATCAGATGCATAATAGATGCACAATTATAACATTGTTATTGTGGAGTGCTGACTTGAATCCAGAAAATATGTATTACCCTTAATATTCATATAAAAGTAGTGGCTGGAAACTTGCATTTATTAGCATTTTCTATTGTGGAGGTTCCCTGAAATTTAATTAAAACTGGCATTAGTCTAGGTTTTATTATCTACCTGAATAATGGTTGGTAAGGTGGATGGACTTGTTCTCTAAATGCAAGGTTTGTGCTTCAATCACTGCCTCCTCTGATTTACATACTGAATTTTTCTTGGGTGTGTCATTGAACCACTAATTGTTCTTAATTAACCACTGGTTAGCCTATGTATGTGTGAGTGACAGGTAATTGCAAAGTCCTTTGAATAAGTGCAGATGTTTATTTTTAATTTTGCAGTCAATATAGTTATTACATTTTCAGTTTGAAAAAGATCAAATATAAAAAAGAAGACAAAATATTTCTATAGCTAAGCGCTTAGAGACTTTATTTACAGTTGGTATATTTTTTTTTTCTTGAGTGAAAAGAAAAAAAAAATAGAAGCTAATAATTTTTACATTTAACATTGGAAGATTATTAACTTTGCATCAACTTTGCCTGAAAACTTGAACTGTTGACTTTCTTTTGATTGTGGCTGTGATAGACAGTAGTTTATTATACTGAAGGACCTTCACTAAGCTCATTGTATTGTTTCTGTATCAGCAAAATCCTCATCCGGCCTGGCTGCCTGAAGCTGAGGAAGGGTGTTCATAAAGATACTGTATCTTTATTATGGCTCTGACAGTTAACAGTGACCAAATTATACTTTGCTTGGCATTAGGTGACCTGTAGGGACATCGCTTTTCTGTGCCAGTGGAATCTGTCAATAATGAAAGGTATTTAGTGCAGAAGCCTGTTTGTCCTTTATCCTCTTAGTTAGAGGAGAAAGAATTTTAAATACACATCTTAATGAAGATTTGTTGTGTAGAGTCTGAACTGTGACATTATATGGCAATCTTTATATATAATTTTAGTAAGAGAGGTCCTGTCCATCACATCTGTGCATGTATTGCTTTGACACTAAACGGATTTGAATCGCATATCTATGTAAAACTCAGTTAAAAAAAAAAAAATACAGTCTCATTTCCATATAAATTGGGTATTGAGGAGAAAATGCAAGCAGAATTATGGTATATAAAACAAGTTTTCTATTTCCTTTCTACTTATTGACTTAGTGCAGGTATCTATCCCTGATTTTGTTTAGCACAGAGAGGCATCTCAAATGCAAATTCATGTGTGTGTTCCTGTGTGAGTGTTCATTAGTTTTAGAAAAGTTCATTCTCAAGTATTAATGAAGTTTAAAGCAAATCTATGTTATATTGTGCTAGGTGCCAGTTTCACACCATATAAATTTATTAGATGTTACACAAAAATGTATACACTATACTTTTCTTTGTGACGTGATGTAGTAGGTTCAAGAAACACTGCTGAAAAAACACATTTTTATTCCATATTTAACTTCCAACGCTGAAGACAGAAATCAGGTTAATTCTAAAACAATGCACTTTTACATAACCTGGTATATATAGATACATAGATCAAGACAGAGACCAAAATACAGCATCTTTGTAGACTAGAGCATTATGGCTGAATTCTGCAGATTTTTGTAACTTGCTCATGATGCAAGTCTTAGAAACCACATATATTCGCACAACTATGAACATATACCCACACACACACATTCACTTTTTGAGTTTCTGACATGTTGTGTGACTGAATGTCAGCTCTGCTAGAAAGAAAAAAAAAATCAAATTCCCTGTTTCTCCTGTCAGTCAACACCCCAGCTCCCCCACCCCAGCCCATTCCCCTACCCCCTCAACACAGCCTTAACACTGACACTCATCCTAACTGGCACTGAGTGTGTTTGAAGCAAAAACAACCATCCTGCTGTGTATCATCTTCTCATTTTCACTCATTTTCTTCTCCTCGCCATGGTAACATTTTCAACTGTATTGATCTCTGCACTAACTTTCCTTCCATCCATCTACCGATCATTGGTTTTTGTTTCAGCCAAAATATATCAGTAACAAATTGTTCATGTTTGATTTCTCCTCAAATCCTCAAACTGTGTGTGTTTTGCCAGTAAAATTACCCAATTGTTCTAACACATGCAGCTAGCATTTATAAGTCTCAGATCATTTGCACCACATGGCACTGCTTATTTACCAAGTCTATTAAACCAAGGGCCTTTACTTGCTCCTTCAGATCATAAGTCTGTTTTTGGCGATTGGAAAAGAATCTTCTTTTCTGCAAATTTCATGAGACTAAAACTCTCGTCAGATCTGCTTTCATTGGACTAATGCATGTAAAGGTTTTAAAGAGGGAAGAGCTCCAAGGTGGTGTGCTTTCAAAAATAGTGGTTTCTATGAGTGACATT
The DNA here is from genome assembly GCF_900324485.2 of Mastacembelus armatus. Lineage (NCBI taxonomy): Eukaryota > Metazoa > Chordata > Actinopteri > Synbranchiformes > Mastacembelidae > Mastacembelus > Mastacembelus armatus. The sequence goes on along the minus strand of NC_046643.1, from coordinate 8,474,558 downwards.
AAGTTTAATAACAGAAACGTCTCTGTATATCTGAATCTACAGAGTTGCTGTCTGATCCACTGTGTTGTTTTTTCAGTGATGCCCTAATTATGTGCTATTAAAATACTACCCTGTAATGTTATATACCTGCATGTGTGCCATGCACAGCACTTCTAGCATACCAGTGAATATGTCACCATGATCTAATGAACTTTTGTAGGGTAGCAAGTCAGCACCATTATTCCCACATCACTCATCAATCATTCATGGAAAAATGACACCATCCTTTATATGTTGGCACCTCCATCACATTGCGGTAGCCACCATTACTGTCCTTTTAATTTAACTACTTTGCTTGCACACATTAACTTGTGGCTTTAAATCCATGGCTTGTCAGACAGGCTAGATGTTGCTTTTTACTTGTAAACCTGCAATAAATGATTTCTTTGAAATCAAGAAAAACAAGCTGTAAGCTTAACATTGACATACTCCACCATCACCTTTGAAGGTGCCCTAATGAACATGTTTTTATTTTTTTTGAGCTTTGGCCATACATGATGCTTTGAGAGCCATGAGAGTGAGCCAAAATAGTTACAGTGCAGGCCATTGTTGTATTGCCATTATTAAAAACTGTGATTGATTTAACTTAAGGTATACAGTATGGTCCTTTATCCAGGTGTCAGCTTGTCCCACAAGTCTTGTTGTCAAATATCTACCTAGGTCTTTGAATTGACACCTCCCCATGGCACCCACACATATGCTGCACTTCCACAGCAATCATTGTGGCTTCTCATTAGCACAGATGGAGTTCGTGGACTGTATTTTAGTTGTGATTGAGGGGGGGGGCAGAGAGAGAGACAGAGAGAGTAGCTGGAGAGACAGAAACTGAGAGAGAGAGAAATGGGATTTGGCTGGGACTCTTGGGACCAGATCACCCTAGCAATGAGCAGGAGCCATTGGTCCGTCACTTACAAACACACACACACACACACAGACACAGACAGCTCATCCCGTCCTCATGGAATACTATCTGCTACCCAGTAATTAGAGCAGAGACAAGCATGAGTGTGTTTTTTTCTGCATTTGTGTCTGTAGCAGCATGGGTGAGAGAGGTGTTTATTTTCATGCTGTCAGTGTGCAGTACATACAGGTGTTTTTATATCCCCTAACTCTATCCAAACACATGCACATGCAGTGAAAAATGCACATATGGCACAGCTGGTGTCAAAGAATAATTCCTTGCAGTGCAATACAGTGGTGTGATTTATTTTTTCTTCTTAAAATGAAGGAAGGAAAACTAAATTCAAATGTGTGAAAGACTGCTCAGGGTGAGTTGCAACAAAATTAGTATTCTGTGCTCATGAGCTATGGCTCTCTCTCTGAACGGGCTTAGCACTGAGCCCCTTTATGCTCCAGCAAAGACCCCGTAGACACACACACACTTTGACTGACATATACACTTTGTCATTTATAGCCATTTCTGTTTTGTCAAGAGATCTCAGCGGATCAGTATGGAGTGGTATACAGTACTCTGTCGTGCTAAGGCTGTTTTCCTGTTGATGCTCTTAAAAATGTCATAAATCAAAAGAAGGGGAGAGAAACTTGTATATTGTATAGTTTGGATCTTTTTGTCCAGTACCATTCTGCACTGATACATTAACATATATCTAGGAAAATACATTATTTTCTTTCATATGGAAAATACATTTGCAGTTAACCTACATGATCTACTCTACCCTATACATATTAATTTCTTATTTTACCACTCCATATATTGTTTCTGTTTTCATTACATAAAGATGATCCACATTGTGCAATATATCAATTAGCCTATACATGGATAAAACAGTTGAACCTTCATTTTCAGTGTGAAATATCAAATTCTATAGAGTTTAAACAATTAGCCAGATATCTATTTTGATAAATGATTAAGTTAGATGTTTTTAAGCAAAATATATAGCTACCATTTATTGGTTCTTTGTTATACATCATCCATCCATCATCTATATCCACTTAGTCCTATTTAGGGTCACAGGGATCTGCTGGAGCCTATCCCAGCTCTCTTTGGGTGAAAGGCAGGGGTCCACCCTGGACAGGTCACCAGTCCATCACAGGGCCACATAGAGACAAACAACCTCACACACTCACACTCACTCCTATGGGCAATTTAGAGTCACCAATCAACCTGACATACATGTTTTTGGACTGTGGGAGGAAACCAGAGTACCTGGAGAAAACCCACACAAGTACAGGGAGAACATGCAAACTCCACACAGAAAGGCCCTGGGTCCACCTGGGTTCAGACCCTAATCCTAACCTGCATGTGTTTGGACTGTGGGAGGAGAAAACCCACAAAAGCACAGGGAGAACATGCAAACTCCACACAGAGAAGTCCCTGATGGGTTTCGAACCAGAAACCTTTTTGCTGTGAGGCAATAGTGATAACCACTAATACACTGTGCAGCCCACTGTCATAAGTCATAGCAAATGTAATGTAATGTAATTTGTAGATATGTTTTATGTACAAAACATACATTACTTACTGGAGAAGATAATTGTCAGACTCACTGATAATAAAAACTTATGGATAATTAAAACATTGATAATAAAAACTGTTGCAAGTGTAGAAGTCTCTTTTTTTTCTTAAAACTCACTATGCTTAAATTTCTTCAATCTTTTAATACATATAGTTTGTCCTAACCTCCTAGGCCTAAAATACAATTATAATTAAAATTCAATTCAAAACAATTCACAAATTATTGTCAAAACACTGAAAAATAAATCCACATAGCTAATTAACTGATTGCATGCTAAGATACTGGAAATAAGCTCAGTGTACCAGAAAAGAGTTGTTCAGTTTAATAATGAACATGTCTAGTAACAATAGATCTGTGCAAGGAGCTGGTAATGTTTCCTCAAAAACTGAAGAGACAGACTGAAGAAATATACATCACACATGCATACATGAAAGCAAGAGCAAAGTATCCAGTCCCCTGCCCTGAACCCTTTTCAGATCACAAGGGATTTAACTCGTAGGGAAGATAGGGTGAGGGCCTGAGGTTGCCTCTGAATTAGGTGCATCACTCTCTCGGCACCTAATGAAAGTTGTATGATGATAAGAAGGGAGCGGCAGAGAAACCAGAATAGATTCGTGTGTACGGTGTGTTAGAAGAGCAGAGTTTGATGAGAGATGTGAATGGGATGAGATGAAGTGAATTTAGGTAGATGAGGTTAAGGCACCAGTGGGCCAAATTACCCTAACCTCTGAAAACCCCATCATTGCCTACCCACCACAAAATACTGTGTGTGTGTGTAGGTGTGTGTGTGTTTGGGATTTAGTGAAACAGAAAGCCTCAGAGCTGTAGTGTGTCTCAGAGGCCTCGGCCATCTCTAGAGTGGTCGTAGAGTAATTCGATAACAGAGTACAGAGATGTATTTCCACGCACACATAGGCACACCACTGCACACAGTCTGTATCACTCTCTAGCCCACTGAGTTTTAGTCAAGGTCCAGTGGCTTCATGTGATCGATTAACTGCCAAAAATAATCATCCATCTCATAGTGCACCTGTGCCCAGGGTCACGTGATGCAATCCCAAGAGGTCTTGCCTTTGTGTGGATGTATGTGTGTGTGCGTTCTGTTTGCTAAAGTTTCAGTGTCAGTCTCTAAGCATGCAAATTTCTGTGACAGATTTGAGATTTTGTGTGAATATGAGTCTCTGTGGTTTTATATAAAAATATGTTTGTCACATTGTACACTGAGTTTGAGACAGAAACCTCTCCCGTTGTTGTTTCAGCAGCAGTGACATAGTGTGTGAACAAAGCCTTGACATGAAGTTTGGAGCAAAGCATTTGATTCAGACAACTATCTGTGGGAACTGAGTGATGGTTCACCTGTATGAAAAGATCCTTTTATTTCATTGCAGCGTCCCAGTTTCAGTTTGACACTGGCAGGCTGTAACAAGAAGTCAACTATGGGTGGAATCTTTGGACATTCAAAGCATGAAAAATGACTCCAGAGTGTATTTTAAAACGACAACATATGGGTATATATTCAGTTTTAAAGGCTTTGTAAATCAGTGGTATGTATCTTGTGTGGCAGATGTGACACAGTGGAGCATATGAAGCAGAAAAGTTGTGGGCGGGGGCAGTCAACAATTAGCTAAAGCTTTTGTTTTCACATTGTCATGTAATGCATTGTTAATGTCATAATATTTATTAATGCTGCTTTTATTGTACACACTTGGGTGAACTCATAACATTTTTCTATTTGCCTAATCATTTTGTTACATCTTGGTTATAGTCTTGTTGCAAACGTTCACTGCATCACTGTGAATGCAGTGAATGACTCACATGAAAGCTTTAAGCAGCTATCGCTAAAGATATTAAAGAAGAGCCTTAGTATATTGGAGTGGTCTAAATGATGTGAAAAGGCGTGAGAGTTTACTTTTGCTGAACCAAAACAATAGAAAAAATGTGGATATACAACAAAAGTTTGGACACACTTTCTCAATGAGTTGAATGAGAAAGCATGTCCAAATCTTTGACTGGTACTGTATAAATAGTGGTATAAGAGGTTTTGAGTGCATGTTGGTTGCCTTATGATTCACTTGTGCATGAAGAGTGATGCTATGACCCATGTGGTAAACAACAGGCCACCTGAGCCCACAACAGTTGCTCTGAAGTGTGTACTGCTGCTGTGTGAGCATGCACGTTATAAAGCATGTATGCACCCCTGACCGTATGTGAGCATTCAGGCATGTGAGAAGATTGTCTAACTTTCCGGGCCATCAATAAGATGTACAGTGGCAGAATAATTACTTATCGGTACTGTACAGTGATTTAGTGTGTGTGGTTTCCACTGAAGTAACACTTAAAGTGCCATAGCAGTTGACGACCAGTAGTTATCTAATGCTATTGAGAAGGTGCTATACAGTAGTTGCTGCTTCCATCCATTTTAAGAAATATGTTGATGGTATTGTCACCAAGAGAGAGACATACCAATGAGACAGACAGAAGGATCTTATTGATATAAAACAGCAAGTGGTATGGCAGATTGATTGCCATTATGGACAGTAAATACATTTTTACATCACAGTGTCAAGTCAAGATCAGCATGAAAATGTCATGCTGTTGCAGCAGCATTTTTAAGTGTAATGCTTAGCTGGAGTCCTGAGGGCTTTCCATGTTTGAATACAAGCTTGATGTATGTAACCATGCTTGCTTTCTGGCTGTCACCCACACCTCTTTTTTACCTACAGTATAAGATGTCCTTCACGATAAGTGTCACAGGGACACTCTTCCTCCAGAAAAGTCTCCTCTGGGGAACATATTTGTATTCATCTAGCTTGACGTGAAGGGAATCTATTTGCCAGGCACAGCTTTACATGATAGACAAGGCTATTCATCCTAATACAGGAAGAGAGGCTTTCCAAACACACACACACATACACACATACACACACATACAGTAAACCAATGTCAGTATACACAAACACATATTCATATATGTGCCTCCACAACAAGGCCATATAAGTACATGCATATGCTTACAATATGTAGATGTATGTGTGCGTTTGGTAACAATATCTCCATTTTATAAATATAAATACACAAAATTGGAGCATAGATGAAGACATAATGGTTAGTGTGTGGCAGTGCAGGAAGAACACAATAGCCTGGCATGGACGTGAGGACGTGTGTTTCTAACAGCAGCTGCTACCAGTAACTACAGTATTAAAAAAAAATACCCTAAAATGTCAGAAAAATGGATTTGTATAGCTTGACCACTGAGTGATAGTCGCTTGTGTCCTTGGTAAGTCAAAGTAACTTCAAAACAAGTGTGCCTCCCCCTCTCTTTTTGTCAGAGCGCATTAGCATCACCAGCCAGTGTGTAGCAATTAAATATATCCCTGGGCAATGAGGCCCTATTTAGAAATTATTACAAGACAAGGAAATCTTGCCCCATGAGCTGGGCAAAAACTGTGTGTGTGTTGGTAGTGGCTTGTGTGTGTTCTGTACCTTCACCATCCGTTATTTTGTTCCACTCATCCATGGCTCTTTGCTTCCAATATAGCTCTCGTCTCCCCTCCCTCCCCCTGATCTCTGTCTCCTCTCCTGCATGCTGACTAAAGATGAGATCATCTGCATGCAAGACTAATGGATAGGTGGCAAGACGCCATGGTCAGCTATATATATGTGGGTCATGAGTGCATATATGTCTTTATGTCGAAACTGAAAAATATCAAGGTGTGGTGGTTTTAAAAACACAAAAAATTGGTTTCATATTCTCCTTACTGATGAGCACTGTTTATGTTCTGCAGGGAGTATTGTTTTGTTTGCATATGTGTGTTTCTCTGGAAGGATTAGTGGAATTAATGCTTATTCTGTCAAATCAGTTTTCCCAACTATCTACTCATTTGTCTTTTTATCATTTCTTTAGATAGATAGATAGATACTTTATTCATCCCCCATGGGGGAAATTCAGATTGTCCTGCAGCTCTTATATTAACTTTAACATAGAAATTTCACTATAAAATATAATAAACAAATAAAGGCACAGTCAATAACATATAACATAAATAGCATAACTAACATATTAACAATTACTATTAAAAAGTCTAATGGCTGTGGGGACAAACGATCTTCTCAACCTCTCAGTTCTGCAGCGCAGTGAGATGAGCCTCCCACTGCAGCTGCTACTCTGTTTAGTCAGTATATCGTAGAGGGGTTGTTTATTATTGCTCAATATAGAAAGCAGCTTCCTCCACATCTGCTGCTCCACCACAGTTCTGAGAGTATCCAGCCCCCTGCCTAGCACTGAACTGGCCTTCTTCACCAGTTTGTCCAGGTGCCTACAGTCTCTGTCCGTAATGCCACTCGCCCAACAGACAGCATCATAGAACGGTACACTTGCCATGACAGTGCGGTAGAATATGCACAGCATGTCACTGCAGACACTGTACAAACCGAGTCGTCTCAAGAAGAAGAGGCGGCTCTGCCCTTGTCTGTACACTGCATCCAGATTGGCAGACCACTCCAGTTTTTCGTCCAGTACACTCCCAGGTACTTGAAGGTCTGTACAGTCTATATCTCCTGTCCATCAATGCAGACTGACTGGCATGGTGCTTTTGATCTCCTAAAATCCACCACCAGCTTCTTAGCCTTGGTGGTGTTCAGGAGAAGATAGTTCTTTTTGCTCCAGTCAGTGCAGGCCTTCACTAGGTCCCTGTACTCACCCTTCTGTCCACCACGCACACATGCTACAACAGCCATATCATCAGAATACTTCTGAAGGTGGCAAGACTCTGAGTTATACCTAAAATCTGATGTGTAGACGTGAACAGAAAAGGAGCAAGAACAGTCCCCTGTGGATCCCCAGTACTGCATTCCAGTGTCCCAGAAACACATCTCTCCAGCCTGACATACGGATGGATGTCAAATAGTCCATAATCCATGACGTCACGGAGGGGGCCACCCCCATACATTGTCTCTCAGTATGGGAGGCTTTATAGTATTGAAAGTACTGGAGAAGTCAAAGAACATAATCCTAACATATGAACCAGGTACATCAAAATAGGCATATGGCCAGTGCAGCATGTAAAGCACCGCATCTTCCACTCCCATGTGTTTCTGATAGGCAAACTGAAGGGGATCAAGATCCTCCTCGACCTGCAGCCTCATGCGATGGACAAGGAGCTGTTCTAAGGTCTTCTTGATATCGGATGTCAAAGCCACCAGTCTATAGTCGTTTAGCTCCACCGGCCACCCTGTTTTGGGCAAAGGTATTAGACAAGAAGTCTTCCACAGCACTGGGACTTTTTCCAGCCCAAGACTCATATTAAAGAGCCTCTGAAGAGGAACAGCTAGTTGTCCTGCACAGTCCTTCAGAAGCCTTGGACATACTCCATGTGGTCCAGCTGCTTTTCCTGGCCGAAGTCTCCTGAGCTCAGCTCCAACCTCTTCCGTTGTTAGAGACAAGCAGCTGTTCAGACTGTAACAGAAGGATGGTGGAGAAAGAGGGGGCAGCCATACAGGTGGAGATGGAGATAGCAGTCATAGAGGATAAGATATAGTAAGGAGCTGCAGAGGTGGGGGTGGAGGGAGCATCTACCACGTTGGACAGGGAGGGAGCAGCCGCAGAGGTGAACGAGACAGCTGAATATGTGGAGAGGGCAGTCTCAGAGGTAATGGTGGAGGGAACAGCTGTAGAGGTAATAATGATGGAGGGAGAATCCATGGAGTTAATGGAGGGAGTAGCTGTAGAGGTAATGGTGGAGGGAGCAGCCTTGGACATGCAGGTACAGGAAGCAGCAGCAGAGGTGAAGGTGGAAGTCGAGGGAGCAGGCATAGAGAATGTGGTGTAGTGAGGAGCTTCAGAGGTGGACGGAGCAACCGCTGGGGTGGTGGTGGAGGGAGTAGCTGTAGAGATGTAGATGGAAGTAGCCACATTGTCAAACCTGATGTAATACTGGTTGAAGGTACTGGCTTTATCCACATCACCATCCAAAGACTGAGAGTTGTTCAGTTTGTAGCCAGTGATGGTCCTTACCCCTCTCCACGCCTCCCTGGTATTATTGTTCTCCAGCTGTTTTTCCAACTTTTTCTTGTACTCCACCTTAGCTCACCTCAGTGTCTTTTTGATCTCCCTTTGTATACTCCTCAGCTTCTCCCTATCCTGGAAAGCCCTCTTCTTCTGGTCCAGGAAGTCTTTGTTACTGGTGATCCATGGTTTATTGTTAGGATAGCACCGTACTGTATTAATTGGGAGTACAGTGTCTCTACAGAAATTAATGTAGTCAGTGATGATGTTGACTCTTCTGTTCAAGTCATTGTCCAATTCCTGCTCCTCCATCTCTCAATGAATCGCTTGCCTCTAGTGACCATTTCCTGAAACACCTGGTGGTAACAGGAAGCTTCTGCACACGGGGTCTATATGTGGGCTGAAGATAGACCATGTTGTGATCCGATCTATCCGGTGATGGAAGATGTACAGCCCTGTAGGCTTCTTTGATGTTAGCATAGAACAGATCTAATGTACTTTCTCCACATGTTGGACAGTCCACATACTGTACAAAGTCAGTCAGACAGGAGGACGGAGACGTGATTGAAATCTCCTGTAATTGCTATGAATGCATCAGGGTGCTGGGTCTGTATCCTAGCAACGGCATCAAGTATGACGTCACACGCCATTGCAGGCGCCGCCTTCGTTGGAATGTAAACAATTATGTATGTAAACTCCTTTGGCACATAGTATGGGCAGAAACCAACTGAGACCAGTTCAGTGTCCAGACAGCAGACCCTCTGTTTCACAGTCACATTTCGGGGGTTAATCCATTTCTGATTGAAAAGTAGGATAACTCCCCCACCTTTCGTCCTTCCGCTTGTCCTTGGGCCTCTGTCCGCTCGTACAGCTGTGAAGCCAGGTATATCCACACGAGTCTGGTATGTTGTCGTTCAGCCAGGACTCAGAAAGACATATCAATCTGCACCCCCTGTACAGCCTCTGGCTCCTCACAAGCACCTCCAGTTCGTCACACTTGTTATGCAGTGAGTTAATATGAGCGCAGGCAGAAAAGGCTCGCATCTCCAAATTCTGTTGTTCCTCTTAGCCTTTAGCTTAGCCCTGGCTCTACAGCCACAAAACTGTCTCCTCAGCATAGTCGGGATTGGGTGAGTTACTCCGTGTCCAATCTTCGACAGGGCCAACAGTTCCTTTCTAGTGTACACTACTCTACTTGTGCCAGTACACATTGCAAGAAAAAAACACGAAAAAAACTTTAAAAAAACACATGAGCTACTCGGACTTGCTGCCATTCAGAACGCCGCATTTCTTGAAAAAAAAAACAAAAAAAAAAACATGAAATGAAACATGTTATGTTGGAGTCTTGGATAAAAGATAGTATATACCGTATATAATTTTAATTTGGTAGAATATCCCGGATGTGTTGCTTCCGCGTATTATAAAAAAAGATGAAAGGAAAGGAAAAAAAGGTCTGCAGTCACTGATTTGCTACCAATTACAGACTTTTCCATTAGAAGGGTTGTGTTGATTCAGAGGTTTCTCTTGCTCTTTTTGCAATTCAAATAAACATGGCATGTTTAATTATCTGAGTAACTTTTAATAATGATCCCATTAGGCTTTTTAATAATTGTGAGTGGACCATTAGTGTTTTATTGCTTTTATTTTTTATTTCTTTATTTATTTTTTTGGATGATACAGTAATCTCCATATCTAAAGTGATGTTTGGAGGAGTGAGCTTAATCACCAACAGTTCTGCCTAATGTTTCAGTGAGACAGCATCCATACAAATGAAGAGAAATTGCATCCAATAAATACTCAACAAAGAGAGATATATCTGTAAGATGATGAAAAGTTAAGGCTACAAACAATTCATATATATTGCTTAAACTGTCCAAGAATACTATAAAAGTTTTTGATGCATCTGAAGCCATTAATATATAAATAACAGGACAAATAAGTGGATAGAAAAAAAAATCACCTTGCCTTCTTGTTCTGCAGGGGACATAAAGCGAGGTATGCTCCCTTCGACCTGCAGGAAATAAATGTGCTTGGGATTTATCGACACACTGGCGGTTATAAGCCTACTGTCACACTCCAGCAGTTACCCATGGCGGATTTAAGACTCAAGGAAGAAGAAACACTCTTAGTCTCCATCTCAGTCTCGTTTCCCTTTTCTTTTGCACCCTGCTGCAAGTACTTTTATGCCACTGCAGCCAATCCTCACTCAAATGTGGTCAAGTGGAACCGAATAGGCATTTTGGAACATAAATTTAGTTAAAGTTTTTCAATTGGAGAATCTACATCTGTGCCAGCTGCTCAAATCCTGACCTATAATTTCAGTTGATGACAACACGCTTGGCACAGAGCCACAGATCCTCTCTGTGCCCCTCTGTTCCATGTGCACAGCTGCCTTGAAATTGCATTTTGTTTATATGATGGTAAAATATTCATAGAGAAAAATAGCTGTGGAAGCTGTCCATATAATCCCCCATAAACTGATATCTAAATCCATCACACACATACGTGCACACACAAACGCACTCGCATACCCATGCAATGAGAGCTGACACCCTCAAGGGCACAATGAAATGAATGACAGCAGCACCCGCATGTGTCTATCCTGAGTGCCAAACATCTTGCTCAAACTCCAGCAGATATGTACGCAGAGATGGGCATACACACAATGTGCATGTACACACACACACACACACACAGCTCCCAGACAGATGCTGCGGTTTGGGAATATCGATCGACACTCGTCAGCATATCCTCTGTAACAAGCACTGTCCCCGAAAGCACTGCAGCAAGCCTGTCGGGGAGGAGGATGCAGAAGAATAGTAGGGGAGAGAGAGAAACAGGGAAAGCATGGTTTACCTGTGTAGACAAAATAACAGGTTGACAGAAATTTGCTGTACATGAGTGACTACTGATCAGCCAATGATTATTTATACATGGATAACATGCTCCCTAATGTCTTTTTCCAGATTGCATTATTTATTTTGTTTAATACTCTTACTATTTATTTCCACTGCAAAGCCTGCTTAGACATTACCAACAAGGGCAGAGTGGCTGGAACCAAAGTACCAGTCTGATGATAATGATGAAGTATCTAGCCACCCAGCTAACTAGAGCCCAGATCAGCCCTGAGTCTGCCTGCTATGCAAATTTCTCTCAAACCAGCAATGAATCAAAGGCATAGCAAAGCAATGTTTCTCTTCGCAGCACTTTAGCCAAGCCATCATTCACAAAGGACACACCAAAGGCACGCACACTGTGGGAACAGGAGCACACATACACACACACACACACACACACACATTGAGAGCACGCTAACTTCAGCGCTTGCACAACAACCATATAACACATCAAACCAATTTTTATGCTCGTATTAAAATGTTGAAAACAATCCTAATGCTTATTTGCTGGGCAAATTCATGCACACAAGTTTGTGTGTGTGTGTGTGTGTGTGTGTGAGAGAGGCACGCACACGGCCACACAACCTTCTGTTGGTATGACACTTCAGAGCACAGTGGCCTCTAACACTGACTCGACAATAACAAGGCACCAGAGACAAATTCCTCTAAGTTCATGTTCTTGGGAGAAAAACATAGTGACATGAGACAGATCTTTTCTCTCTCACACCATCGCTGACTTCATAGTACCCTTGTGTTTCTGCAGCATAGATTTTTAATTCTACATTTCTTTATTGCCAAGTTGAAAAGTGAGGGATCTTAGAATTAAGGCAGACGGACAGACATGAATTTTCAAGCCATTGTATTTGCTTCATTCTCGCTTTCTCTTCCTCAGTCTCTCTGTCTCTCCCCATCTCTCTTTCTCTTCCTCGCTCTCTCATTATCTTGTTGCTCCACGAGGCCTGTAGGTTTGCCTCTGGGGTGTTGAACTGGCAGAAGTAGCAGTATGACAGTAATTTGCTGGAATGGAAGGTTGGACAAGGTCACCTTGCGTTTTAAAAGGCGTCAAGTGGCGAACCTTTGACATAGAGATTAATTATGTAACACATAAGAGGAGTCTTTTTTTCTTACTGGATTTATGTCTTAGTTGGATGTTTATACAGGAATATTACACTTATTTATGCAGGCCAACAAACAGAAGCACACACGTTCATGCATGTTCAATCAAAGGCATGCATTACATCTGTAAGTGCTGAAATTTAGAGACAAACACCTACACGCTTGTACTCATATGTCATTCAAGTGCACACACACACAAACAGATGACAGGCTTTTAAGCTTTTGTCAGATTAATGGCCACTTTCTCTATGTGGTCAATAAATGCTTCAGGGAGTTCCCTAAAAGCCTCAGGATAGCTCCCCAAGTGTGATTTTGTGTGTGTGTGTGTGTGTCGGTGTCAGTGTGTACACATGCAATCTAACAGGCCTCATGGGTCAATCTGTCACCACGAAGATGGCTAAGCAGTTGCTTGGCCAGCGGGAAATCAATGTAAGGTGATGAGGCTACTGTGTGTGTGTGTGTGTGTGTGTGTGTGTGTGTGTGTGTGTGTGTGTGTGTGTGTGTGTGTGTGTGTGTGTGTGTGTGTGTGTGTGTGTGTGTGTGTGGATGTTTGTCAGTATGTTTAAATGTGCATTTTTTGTGCCCTTGTGTACTCTGTAGGACAGAAATAAGAACAGACTAAGAGCTTGTTGCTTCTTGAATCAAATTCTTTTCAAATGCATAATGTAACAAATGTTGAGAAAATCCACATGTCATGACGTGGGGATGGAAAAATTGTTACAGTGCAAACAGCATGAAGCTCCATTCTTCTTGCATTTCTCTGGGTGGTGGGTCTGAAGGGGTGAGGGGTCAGGGCATTGAGACATGTGGCTGAGTCCTGATATGAGGCTGAACATTATAAAACTGGGAAGCACTAGAGCTGCTCTGCTTCTCCCTCACTCATGGGAGCACTGGAGCTGTAGTTTGCTTCTCTGCTAGTGAACCCTGGCTGTTTAAACGAGCCCCGGCGGTCCTCATTACCCTTTCCCTTGGCACACTCATGCACACAGATGCAAGCACACACACTGGTGAATGTACAGCATCAGTTGTAGATAGAGGATACGAAGCACTTGCACGCACACAGCAAAGCTGGACGTCAGTTTGAGAGTTTTCTTGCACAGCTTTTCTGTCCCTTATCAACCTCGTGGCTTACGGGGTCATTATTACGGTGATGGGTCTAATGATGCTTGGACTGCCCAAGGGTTGACACAGCAACACTCTAGAAACCTAAGCCTGGTTAAGTTAGCAATGTATTTCCACTGATAAAAGCACCAAAGAAAAACTCTATGCATGCAGTCAGTCATCCATGTTAATTGCACATGATGATTTCAGAGACTGCTTATGCGTGTGTGTGTGTGCATGTGTGTCTGTGTGTGTGTGTTGTAATGCAAGCATCATTACAGTATAGGCACTATTTCAAGCACTTAAGTGCAGCGATTTGAGCTCTCTACACGCTTCACCTCAAGAGAGCAGGAGAACCCTCAGTTAGGTGGGTGTGCACTCCCCTTCATCCAGTCTCTTTCCCTCTTTTTTTTTTCCCCCACAATGTTTCCCATCATGTGCTCTGCTGAATCTTTTGGTTTTCATCTTAGTCATATTTTAAGCCATCTACACACATATAAACAGCTACGCCCTTGTAGATGCTTCTCCTTTTGGGAACAAGGAAGGTGTTTTATGGGGGAAGTCAGTTTGAGGTAGATCACCAGGCAAGCCAGCATAAAAACAGCAGACAGCTTAAAAGTTATCGTGAGCAGCAACAAGGAGAACCAAGACTTGCTACACACGTCATGACTGATTGAGACTGATCAAGCCACACAAACGCACATTACCCCACACACACACACACACACACACACACACACACACACACACGAGTGCATGGTCCCAGGACAAAGGAAGACAAAGCACTGAAAAACCATGGCCTCTTAAATGTAGTTTAGCTTTCCATTTTATTCTTAAGACATTTATTATTTTAAGTGTGAGCATGTAATCAGAAGTGTCTGCTGAATTACACTTTTATTCCCCTAGCCTTAAGCCACATGGACCAAACAAACACAACCCATGTTTAAACTGTTTTATCAAAATTTGCTGCCAAATTCTGACACAATGAAGATGAGACAAGCCAGTGTGACTAGGGTCATACTGAAGCTCATCTTCCTTTTCTCTCTCTGTCTGTGTTTACATGTCACTTATGATCTCTGTGCAGCTGGAGATGGACCTGGCATTACAGAAACTGTTTTGACTTGTGCTCTGCAGTGTGTTTGTTTGCTGTGAAACACTGTTTGAAGCATTCAAGTGAAGTAGTGGTGACTACTGCAGGAGTGGTGCGGTGAGACAATGATGTAAGGTAAAAATGGTCCTTGAATGTGGCAGCACACTGCAGCCCCAGAGGTTTTTTAAACAAGTGAGTGAAATACTTCTCTTGATGCACTCAAACACAAATTTTGATAATATACGTGTTGCATCAGTCTCGTTTCTTCTTGTACCGATGACTTGAAACAGCTCAGGTTTGACGAGGGCAAAAAAAAAGATGACTTAAAGATGTTTTATTTCTATATAAAGGCATTTTGTAGCTGTCTGAGCAGAAGGCTTTTTCTATCTGTGGAAAAGAGAGCACAGTGTTCTTTGTCACTCAGTGGTGTGTGATCTCTCTAAGATGTCACAGACATGGCTCACTTGCTATGGCAGAGCCTTGCATAGATGGTCAAAACCTTCTTTCCATTGGAAGTCTGCAAAAAGTCCTTACTCTCTGGAGAGTCAACCATAAAACCATCACATGGCCCAGGTAATCGTTGTGACTGTGTTTATTTTCAGTCTATCAAACACAGAGAGTACACACACCTATCAGTCATGAGCAAAAAAATGGATTTTGCAGCAGGGGAAAGGTAGAGGCTCCAGAACGCAATGTGATAAGGCAGGTCGGATCTTATTTTCCTGAGCTGCTAATGTAAATTTCCATTAGACGCTGCAATGTGTTGATGACAAGTTCAACGGCTTGCCTCCCCCTGATGAAACATCATTAAATGAAATCAAAATATTGACAGGTTATTCATGTAGCACTGAAAGACAGCCAGACATTAGCTAAAGTGTAAACATTAGTTATTAGCTCAGACTGCTTTCCTGAGACTGTGTAATCACTACCTTGTATCGCAAAGTAGAACTACTACTGCAGAACATTCTGTTCTTACGATTTTGTTAAAAGTTGGTTTATGCAGATTTTTCGCATTTTTTTACCTCACTGTATTTGCATTATATATGACACACTATAAATGATACACCATCTGTGGAATGAGGACTATGATGCTAAAGCTAAAATACTATGGAGTTCACTATTGTGTCGGAGTTGTTCAGTGTATGGTTTTCGGTGTTATTTATTGGTTATTGCCTATTATTTTTGGTATGACCTTCTTGACACTAATTTCATTGAAAACATGACATATTTCTGTTCAGACTTGAAAGGATATCAAACAACTTGCAATGCACTTTGATTTGTTTAAAAATCTCACTCAATTAGATGGTTTTGCAATTTAGTGTGATATTATTCAGTGCAGTCTCCCCTTTGATCTAGCCAAATAAAAAAACGCACCTAAGGCTTTGCCTTTATTTGTGCCAAACCTATACAATATACATCTATATTTGCTTCAGACTTTAGAAGTAATACACAGCAAGCCAAGTGGACACAGAGATGGAGGTGAGAGAAGGAGGTGTTGGTAAGGCAGAGGAGGTGACTATTTCACTCAGTAACACCTAAGATTTTCAGTCGTTCCAAGGTATGACTGCTGAGAAAATGACAGCAGAAGAAAAGAGTGATTGAGAGTTGATGGGGTAAAGAAGACGAGAAGTCGGTCAAAGGGGCTGAATGGGGCCAAGAGCCAGAGAGAGTGGTGAAAGTGAGAAAACCATGATTGCAACAGACAGCACTGGATGTGTCACAAGCAGATGCAAGAGTGACTGATAGTGACAGGGAGACACTGTAGTTGGGGTGGCACATTTATGCCTTGAAGGGACAGGGGTATGATGGCTGATGGTTTATTCTTGTTCTATTTTTTTTCTTTTTCTTTAAGACAAACCATGAAGGCGACAGAAGGAGAAAGAAGAAGTGGCAAGATAGACTGCTTCTGCTTGAAACGCTGCCATGAAATTCCATGTACATAGCCATGTACATATTTCTAGTTCTGGAAGCAATTTATTTAAGCATTGCCATGCTCAGCACTAGTTGGATGATAAAGAAAATCCAAACAAGCACAAGCTTTATGTAGTAAGATGTAGAAAACTTTAAAATGCAAATGTATATAACAAATCAATGTAAAAATCTATTCTAAAAAAGTTTAAATTGTTTTTAGGGTGTATTCCATACAATGCATGATCATGCAGCTTAGTGACTTGCAGATGGGACTCACACTGTAGGGACTAGGGGTTCGCCTCTCACTGGGACATACTAAAAAGTGTCTTATGGTACTGCAGGAGATTTTGAAGGAGCATGAAAGTCCAACTTAAAATAATACTCACATGCATTTTTAGAGTGAAAGAGATATTGGTCACTGTATTTATTCAAGTTGCCCACAGTCCTTATTATGTGATTAAAAATGGATTCTCAAGCTCAGCTAAAACCACTATGAGGCTAATGTCAAACATACTTGTGACGGTCAAAATCCAAAAATTCATTTTATTGTTAGATGGTTCTGTCACATCGTGTGACACTTTGGCTGGTAGCTGTTTGACCTTCTCCAGCAGCCAGACATTTGCTACATCTCTCTGCTACATCCACTGGGCACAAAACACACAATTAGCTCTGAGAAGCAGCTGCCCACAATTTTATAGCTGTTGGCACTCAACCTTATGTAAACTACTTAACCTAAACAATGAGCTGAAAATTGCTAAAGAGACGGATTGATTCTCAGTAGGACTAGCAATATATTAACCTTTTCATATTAGAGTGTGTTTATTTTAATATTTAAAGGACAAAAGGCATTATACTTACAGTAAAAACTAAATCGGTGTGTTCACAGTGGCAGCTGGTGAAACATGTCTAATATCTGACAAAAAATCTCTTCAGTAAATTAAAACAGAGCAAACATACAGTAGAAGTGTTGCCACAGAAGGCGAAGAATATGCAGGAACAGATGTAAAAAAAAAAAAAATTCTAACATTTAGTTTAATTTTCTCACCAGAAATTCCTCAGCATTTATTCCTGGAATAAAATGAACATATCTGGTTAGTCCTGCTGACCTTGCTGACCTGATTAGCCTTGTGGCCTTACTACTTGTTTGGCTTGTACCACACCACACTGTTTCTCTCCATCCTTAGACTGAATTGCCTGCTGCGGGGCAGGAGAAGCAAAGAATAAGCCGAGAGGTCATATTTTAAAACCTGATGATGTCCTGCCACTGCAGAATATATATAAAAAAAAAACTTCACAGTATCTTAGCTGTTAGCTTAGCTGTTCCTAGCACTGTGCTCTTCTGGACTGAGAGCTCTGATATTGTTCCTGGGATCTGTTGGAGCCACTCTCCCAGTTTGGGGGTCACAGCCCCGAGGGTGCCGATTACCATGGGGACCACTGTTGCTTTTACCTTCCACATCTTTTCTAGCTCTTCTTTCAGCCCTTGGTATTTCTCCAGCTTCTTATGTTCCTTCTTTCTGATGTTGGGATCGCTACATCTACCACTATGGCTTTCTTCTGTTGTTTGTCCACCACTACTATGTCCGGTTGGTTAGCCATCACCTGTTTGACGGTCTGTATCTGGAATGTCTGTATCTTAGCGACTGGATAGCTCAAAGGGTTAAGGCCACTGACTTCGGTGCGGGTAGACCAAATGGTCGGGGGTTCGAATCCCAACCAGGGCATCACCAGTGTGGCAGCCTACCTTATCACAAATGAGCGATACAAATACGTCCCCTGGGTCAACAAGGTCCGCGTCAGGTGCTAGGGGACCAGGGCAACCTGATGAGAAATGGGCTACTGGAACAAGACACTCGTGGACGAGGGCTGATATATATATTATATTTGTCTACACAATTACATGTCTGCCTTGGTTGCCATCATGTAAATCATTGAATTAAAAGAGTGATAACTTGGTTTAAGGTTAAGGTACTATTAGGTTTTTAATGTTTAATGTAATTTTTAATAAGGGTAAATGTCCAGGAAATTAATGTAAGTTAATCTAAAGTCCCCAGTAGAAATGAAATCAATCGTGTGTGTGTGTGTTTGCGTACACATCGTTATTTGATTGTGTGTGGACAGTCTGGATGACAACAATGGCATCTAACAAGATCACATCATTGTGAGGACGTTATGGGCAGTCTACAAAAGGTTGTTTTAGGGTTAATGTTGGAAACACGTCAGGGTTGGGGCAAGGCAGTTAGTGGTGATGGTTAAAGTTGGGGTAAGGAACTAGCAAATGCATATCTCCATGAGTGTCTTTGCAACAATAGAAAGACACAACTGTATGTGTGTGTCTGTTGCATGTGGACTACCACACACAATGAAATGGAGTGAAGCGGTATTTTACTGTAGGTCAAGGCCATAACCCTGTTTTTCTCCACAACCAGGAAATACAAGAGAGCAAGAGACTGATAATATGGGAGACTGTGTGTGTTATACACTGCAAGGAGGTGAAGAGAAGAATTATGGGCAGAATGCAGAATTGGGCGGTATAGATTTTCAAGCTAACTCTTAATATCAATACTGAAGTAATACTTTTTCCATACCTTGCCTTGAGGTATATAAGCAAGTCTTTTTACTACGCTTGTATATCAACTATGCATCATCTTTTCCTAAATAAAATTATAAAAGGTTGAGTTTCAGTCAGGAACTACATGAACAAGAAATAAGTTCATTTTCATACCTCTAGTTTTGTTCATTTGGTCCGGAGACATGAAAAAGCATGATACATTGTTGCCTTTTGGTTCTCGATTGATTTGTATTTGCACTTATCTTCCTGAACCTAAAGGTGTAAACGCAAAAACATGGTCAGGTAATTCATAAAATCATATGAATGCTGCAACTTAAGGCTTCTTATTGGTATATTCATATTCCTCTTATTGGTATATTCATATTCATATTCTCTGCCGTCAAAAAGAGCAAACACCACACAACTAAAACTTATTTTTCTGCCTGTTTTAAATCATTCTTTTACAGTAGTTTACCTATAGTAAATGTTCAAATCCTGGTAAAATCACAATACCTCCATCTTCAGGTGGTGCTGCCTGAAGGTTGTCTAGTCTGCCTTCTGTTTGACCTACACTACAGTTTGAATGACAACTTTCACATCATGCCAAATGAACCAGACCAAACAGGTAAAATCTGTCTTCCTCTCTTCTGTTATTCTCCTTCTCTCCTCCCTCTGGTTGATGTGTCAGGGTTAGCCACCTCTTCTTTTTTATATCACTCATAAAGCTCATATGGGTCCAAAGTTATGGTCGCAGTTTAGCAGGATGCCATCCCTGTGTCAGGTACAACCGTGTTGTGAAATTCTTCTTTCTGTCACACAAGAGAAAAATGGCAATCTACAAAGCAGTAGGCACATTTGTTAAATTCAGATATTAATCACCAACAAAATGAGTGTTATTGTGAAACAGGACCTCTATGATTAATGGTTCACGTCACAGTGTATCTTTGACCTTATCCGGCAGGCATTTCAGAGATGATAATGTGCAAGAGACCCAGTGTGCACCCCAAGCAAAAAAACCAGAATATGAAATTACATCAATTTAAAATTTTAAACAGATACTTTGTTTCAGGAGAAATGGTAGATACAACAATAGCACATATAAAGAAGATGAAGGGCACTTCATCCCCCGTAACTATACAGTATGTTTGATGATTCTAAATTAACTGAAATGAAAAGGTTTTCAGTAGAACAACATCATTTCATTAATCTCCTGCCTAGTAAAATTAATTTAAATTTTCCAGACACCTTCAAGTTTCAGCTTGAAGTTAATATGCTCGTTGTTGTGATTCATTTAACAACTAACAATTATGATGTTATAATTACTCTTTTCTGCACAGAACCTAGTTCTTCCTACAATGATGTGTACAAAGCTAGTCCACACAACAATTAAACCAAATTGGTGTTCTAAACTTTTTTTTTTTTTTTTTGGAGAGAATAGCACTAAACAGAGAAGAATCTGAGCACCAATGAGGAAGAGTACGAATCCACCCAAAATAAACACACAGATGGACACAGAATCACATAATTAAAGAATAATACTTGCCACATAAGCAGTAGACTGGAGTGGTACACGCAAATCAACGAAGTAATAGTGAGAAGTGGCTAGTTATAATGGCTGTACATTAGCATTAATAGGATCAGAAGTTACTAGTGAGCTGGATGAGTGAAAACACAATTTTACTGCTGTGCCTCGAGATATGCTAAGCTCAATTTCTGCAAAAGCAGACCACGTTGTTTCTCATAGATGCACCTGACATAACTGTGAGATAGCATTTAATATGTCACTGAGCATTTCAGGTACAAAGATGTTTGCTTTGACTTTGTACATTATTAATGCTGATCGGGGAAGTAGAACTCTGGTTGCTATGTCTCCATTTTCAGTATACCAATTTTATTTGAAGCAAGCCATTGAGGTCAATCTCTATAGGCGGCGAAGAGAGTGGGAAGCGTGTGGGTGGATATGTGAGCATGTAAATACGAGTAAGCATATGTTTTTTATGTGAGCATGAAGTCATGATTGTGTCTGTTTATGTGAATGGGCTCACAGATTGTAGATTTTTTATTTTTTTTCCGAAATGTTGCTCTAAAGGCATAGCCTTGCCAAGAAAATTGCAGATATTGAGAGAAATAACACACTTTATCTGTTGTATTATGGAAGCCAATAGTGCCAAAGTAAATGGTTATTATATTTAAAGAACAGTGCAAAATCATCTGGAACCAAATAGAACATGCTGTAACTCAATAGTACAAAATAAAGCATATGGCTACTTTATGTAAGTCTGTAGCGAAGCAAAACAGTTGCACAAAAGTACTTACAATACAAAACAACATACACCAGCATATTGTCTTATTCTAAAATATGAGTAATAAAATCACAAGAATACATATTGTTGTATTTTTCAGGTTCCAACTAAAAACTTAATTTAGCTGTCCCCAGTTGAAAGAGAGAGCCTAACCATATAGAAATCTTGAAGAATCTTATTTTAGTGATTCCAGGGAGAGTTACTAGCACCTGGCCCTGTCAAATTTACTTTTTATTTATTTTGTCATTTTGGTTCATATCTATTTTCTGCTCTCTTATCATTTACTCTCACATGTTCATCTTTCCATTTCACTTAAAAAAAGTGAAAAAAAAGAAAAAAAAAGAAAAAGTTGGCCTCATTGAAGTTCCCATATGACTCTAGACTGGAGCACCACCTGTGTGTGTTCGTGTAGGAGCATAACAGTGCATGTGCAAGATCTCAAAGATAGCCCCACTGTACTACTAAATTGGCCCTTTCCTCTGATGAAAGGTAGTTGACAGCCGCAGGTGAGTGGTCTGTGAGTGTTTGTATAATCAGCAGAGAGATGTGGAGGGCAAGAGTTAGTATCTGAGTATCATTTTCTCTGCCCCCTCCACCCAGTAGAGAACAAAGTCTGGCTATTTAGGAATCTACTCAAGCTCCTCCATTATGAATCATGAAAAACTCCTGCCGGAGTGTGCTTTTGGCCTGTAAGTTAATTATCCATGTCAATGCGATTTGTGTGTATGTTGGTGTGTTTATGAAACAAAGCTGACACAAATGTGTTTGAATGTGTAGACATTGGCTTAAGCTAGTGTTTGATGAATTAATGGCAGCATCTAATGCCACTTCTTCTCCTTTCGGCTGCTCCCTTCAGGGGTCGCCACAGTGAATCATCTGCCTCCATTCAACCCTATCCTCTGTATCCTCCTCACCCACACCAACTATCCTTATGTCCTCCTTCACTACATCCAAGAACCTCCTCTTTGGTCTTCCTCTAGGCCTCCTTGACATATACTATTGTACTAAAAAGCACTTACTCCAAATTAGGAACTAAAAAATTCTTTCTCACCTAATCTCATCTAAGGACTATCATAGTTTTCAGTTTATGTGGTGTCGACACACACAAACAGGGGACCTTCCTCCAAATGTTCTAAGTACTATGAAAAAGTTCTTCTGGTCCAAAAGTGCCTCATGTTATGCTATCAGTAGTCGAGCATGACTCGTGGCCTGCGTGGGGTTTTTTTTTTTTTTTTTGCTTCAGTTCAGAGGCCAATATGACAACTACATGAAGATATTCACAATAACATTCTTACTAGTGGAAACTGTATTTGCTGGCAACAGCCATGTTGTTTGTTCCTATATATACAAATTATATGTAGAACATGTGGTAACCATGTCTCTTAGCCACGCCCTTCAGAGCCCTCCCGTCCATGCCAAAACAGTGACAGAAATACGAAACTGAAAATCGTTGGCATTAGACAAGTTTGGCATTGGAAAAAAAATAATTCAATCAATATCAGTTTTTTCAATGCCAATGTTTTTCTTTTCAGCGCAAATGTTTCAATGCCAATGTTTTATTTTTCTGTTCTGATTATGTTGTCAGTGTTATGTTTTAGTAGCCGAAGTTCAACTGTGACTGATCTGGCTCCATAATATCTTAACAGAAAACAAAAGGTTTGGTTAATAAAGTAATAGAACAGGAAAACATAATAACGGGAAAAAAACAATAAAATGAATACTAGAGTTGTATGACCACCACAGCAGCTGCCCTTCACCACAGTTAACCGTCTGCTGACTCCATTCACCTCTTCATCAGATGCAGCGAGTGTGGACACTGATTTATAATCCACCTCCACCCTCCACCCGTGTCCCTTCAATTCCTTTCAGCATGATGGTGTTGCTATGGCAATAGCATCCCAATGCAGAGGCAAATGTGAGCATCTAATCAATCTTTTCATGTGGATGCATTACATATATTTCACTGTTGTCATGTGAAAATCCTAATGGTATTATGTCAAGTTCAGTGCAGTATATTTCATCTTAAGTTTATGTAGAAGCTTACAAGCTCCATACAAGAGTGTATGATTGAAGCAGAGAATGTGAGCAAGTGGATTTTGGACAGCAGAGCAGCTGTTTTAAAAAGAAGGGAGCATTTCCCGATGTCCCACTTCAGTTTCACTCTGACACTATGAGCCTGAAGCCGATCTGTTTTGCACACTCAAATCACAAGTCAAAACCCAACCTATATTCCTTGTTGCACAGGCCTAGCTTTAATTTCAAAT
This sequence comes from Mastacembelus armatus, assembly GCF_900324485.2. Classification (NCBI taxonomy): domain Eukaryota; kingdom Metazoa; phylum Chordata; class Actinopteri; order Synbranchiformes; family Mastacembelidae; genus Mastacembelus; species Mastacembelus armatus. Next base: position 8,450,805 of record NC_046643.1, on the reverse strand, counting down.
GAATTATTTCTATTTTAAAATAGAATTTAGTTCTTTCAGAAGTAAGGCTATGATTTACACTAAAATATTTTTTTCCCCTTTTTGGAATGCAATTTGAATGGAGCAGGATGTAATCTGAGTTGTGCACTGAGTGATATTATTTAGCAAAGTTTGCTGGTGCCAGTTTGAGTAAGGGGTGTACAGTTGACAAACGACCTCATGAGCGGAGGGCGGAAATTCTCAATGCTCTACTCCTGCTCATGTGCTCTGCCTGGTCATAATGAGTCTTTCGGGCCGCTGTTAAATCAACTACAGGAAGCTCACATTTTAGACATAAAAGTGAGGGTAGTCCACTCTTGATAGCTACACATCTGATCCAGGTAGGTTCAGCCAATCAGAAACTGAGGGGCAGGGATGGTTGTCAAACAAGCAGGGCAGTAGCTCTTGAGGACCAGAATTAGCTACCCATAAATGAGACTATTCTTATCATTAGCTTGTTTTGAGCCATGCAAACAGCTTGATGTTAATTTAAATAAATTCATGCTGTGTGCAAACACATCTGATCAAATTAAACCAGTTTGTGTCTGATTTGATTTAAGTTCAATCCTCTGGCTCCTCCCAAACTGTGATGTAGTTGACAAGACTAAGAGGTCTATGCAAAAAACAATGTTGTATGTTATATGAATCAGATTTATTTCTTAGCTGAGGCACAGAGCCCACCAAAAGCTCTGCTGTACTTATAGCTTAACTAAATTCATCTTCCCACTGTACTTTTTCTTGGTCTTGTGTCGGTCTGGATTTCCACAAGGGTTGGGCTGCACCCCTCACACACACACACACACACACACACAAGCAGAGGGCAGTGTGTTAGGGACCAGATTATTCAACATGCAGAAAAGTGACATGTCATTTTTGCCATTTTGCCCATGGTCTGCTTGTCTAAGTCCCTGTTTTACTTCTAAACCAGTATGTGTGTATGTTACCACATGGTGTTTGTTATGCTAATGCTGGAGAAATGATGGTGCTGACGTTAAACCAATAATGGTCGACAGCCCTGTGAGCAGCCACCCACTCCTCCTGCAATTTCCTGCAATCTGATTTATTACTACCTCCTCAGGAATGCCGCAATTCACTTCCTGGATCTCACCTCCAAAGCAGCGGCCAGTGGAACCAGAAGCACAACCAGAAACAAGGGATATAAGTTCCATTAAGGGTCAGTAAGTTCTTACAATGTAAAAGACATCTTTGAATATCTCGTATCAGTTTGAGGCAGACACATAATGGGCACCAGGGACTTAAGCTTATATCGATCCATCCATTTAACGTGCTTCTAGCCATGATTGTAAACAGTGCTACACTCACCTTTTGTAAGCACTCTCTAAAATGCACAAACATTCTAAATCATGGGTGTAATTGTCTGTAAGTGATCATGCCAATGCAGTGCAGTAATCGTGCTAACTCTACTTTGAATGACTTGTTCTGGCCATCTTTCACTGATTGCTCCCGAGCTTTGGTCAGAGTCCACTGGACTGTAAAACCATCTAAATTCTCATCATGTTATGGAACTGAAAGAAAGATCGAGATGTGAGACAGCAGGTGGGGGGGTGGAGGGCAGAACGAAAGACCAAATGACTGTGCGATGTGGGAGTAAAGAGATTTGAAAATATCTAATAAGAGAAAGAAAAACGGGGAAAAAAGGCAATTTGAGATGGAGAATGAAAGCAAAATGAAACAAAGCCAATTCGGCAGTTTGGAAGTATACCAGGGCTTGTGTTGCTCTGTGAGTATATATGTGGGTGTGTATGTGAAACAAAAACACCAGTCAGCCTGTGGGGCTGAGAAAACTAGATTCTGAATCCATTTTAAAGGCACACAAATGACCTTGAGGCCCCCATAGTCAGGCAGACGCTGTCCTGCACCAGCCAGATTCAACTCTCTTCATATCTGCCGCTAGGAGTGAGAGAGATGGAGTGGGTCTGTCTGCCGAGTAGCTTATAAAAAGTCCATTATGGTGCGCTTCTATCAGTTTGGGCTCTCCCAGATGGACCCTGGAGTAAATGGACAGCACCAGAGAGCTATAAGCTCAGATTTGATATACAGCTGAGAAATAGCTCTGTGTTTGTGTGTTTGTGTGTGATTGTGTGTGTTCATGAGAGTGTGCAATCAAGTCATATACACTGCACTAAAAGACCTGACACTAGTCAACAGAAAACATTTCTGTGCGACTATGTTTTTGAGCATTTACTTAACACAGCTGTTTTACCTTATTATCGTATGCATTCTCCCTGCAAACCACATGCACACACACGCACACGCACACACACACACGCACACACACACAGACACACACACACACAGATATAGTCTTCCCAGCAGGCTTAAATCCTGGCTCAGTCTGACAAAAGAGCCTCTGACTCTGACTAGCTCTGCCCCAATCCTGTTCTCCAGTCTGCTGCTGTGGACGGGCTGAAAACCGCTTTACTGCATGACATTTATTTATCAGCCATATTTAATTCCTGTTTTGTAGATCTGGATGTGCATGTTAGCATGTGGATGTATCTGTGCCAAATCAAGGTTTTTTGTTTTTTTTTCATTAGCTTGACTGCCACTGCTTATGGATGTCTTTAGATTGAAGTCAATAGATTTAATACATATTTAGATTGAATTGTGTGCATTCACTGAGGTTATCCCAGCATTCTTTGCACTGAGCTGGGGATGCTGACAAAAAGCCTCAGCCCGCTGTGTGATGGTGCCCAGCAGGCAGGGCGCTTCTTCCTTCAACACCCTACTTAATCAGCTGTTTGTTTGTGGGAAAGAAATAAAGAAAATTACTTCAAGCAAACAGCTGAAAGAGACAGCTCGCGAGCCATTTTCGTATTCTCAACAGCTGGTAAACATTTTTGAATGGTTATCCTCAAACAACCATCAGACCTTAACGTCTGGGCAACTGTTGTTCTGCTTCTTCATATGCCCCCAAAATGAACATCTAAAAACCTGGACCAGCATGGTAATGTCTCTGTACTTGCATTTTTCATCTGATGAAATTGTGTCATAATGTCCCTTGGCAGGATACAAGACATTTATTTTTTTATTTTAAATGGAAATGTTGCAAATTATCCCTTTTACCAGGCTTTGCCACCATTTTATTAGCAAAAACTACACCTGCCATAGCCAAAAACAAAATATTTAGACTGTACTGGTAGCTCTGAACTAGTTACTTCTTTAGTTTTTTTGTTTTTTATTGAGAAACATATAGACTACTGTAACTCAATCCTACACTAGAAAGACAGAATCTATTCCCTTTAGCTCTGTGCTCATCATAGGTATACTATTCCACACAAATTGTCATGGGTAGCTGAAATGATTGAAGCCTCAATATGTCTATGCAAACAGCAAGTTTGATGATATGAAAGAAATTTCTTTCTTTTTTATCCTTTGTTCTCTGTCTGAACAAACATCTCTGAACACATTCACACCCATAAGAAAACATAACTAACTTTTTTTTAACATGTTACCTAATAAGTTTTTTTTTTTTAGAAATTAGTACATAATCCCTTGGAGGGGAAACAGGCAACTGAAATTAGTTGTTAAAAAAGATCTACTTTCCTCAGTTTTACTCTGTTCTTTCAAGTCTTATTTAAATTGTCTCTACAAAGGCAGGTTCGGACTAGCTGCTTTTAGCACACCCTGACTTGCGTAAGCTCAGGTGGCCTCATGTCTGATAATAGCCTGATGATGACCTGTGATTTTTTTTTTTTTTTTTTTTGTCTTTGTCGGGAGGATTTTAAAATACATTTTCACTTCAGTGACACTTCATTCAGATGAAGTGTCATGATTGGAAGTGATACTTCTACCTTTAGATAGAAAATAGATTCCCCTGGAGATGAAGAAACAGCTGAAACGGGTGGAAAAAGTAGAATCGAGAGAGGGCAAGACAATTTGATAAAGTGTGCGATGATGTGTCTATTAAAGTGCCCAGGACATTAAACAATATAGTGGGGTTGGGAAAGGTCACTCCTCTCATGGGTTTATCCATATTGATCTTTACTTTCGAACTCCACACCAGTTTCCATCTAAATACTATTCCATGAGAGAGAGAGATGAACAGAGGTAAACAGAAGCAGAAAAAGAAAGATATAAAGGGAGGGTGAGGCAAGTAGTCCTCACTGGTCATTTTATGTGAGACATTACTCCTGTCCTGGTTTACTAACCTCTACATTTCATGAGCACAGAAGCAGAAAATATACACCCACACAGGACTTAATTTGTGTTGAACTCCAGAAAATGACTTAGAAACTTCCAGATACTGTCTTGTTTCACAGTAAATCAGTACATTTTCTGAAATGTTTAAAGATTAAATTCAGAAACTTTATATTACTTGTTTTATTTGGTAATTTTCCATGAATGCTAATAAGGAGCCACTGAGTTAGACCTTAGACTTAGCAACCACTTGATGGCGTGTTAGTCTGGTGTTAGCCTGATATATGCAGCACAGGTTTGATTAACGTCAGTAAGCTTTGTTAACTTTGTCACTTGTGTTAGCAGACAACTAACTCGTCTATAATAATGCTGCCGTAATATGCTGATCCCAAAGCTACTGTACATGTCCTTAGCACAAAGTCTTCTGTTCTTGTTGTTCTTGTTTTTTCAGTGTAGTTAGCCCAACTATTGCACTATAGACATAGTCACAAAGCAGCAGAGATTTATGCCTTTTTTGTTACATAATATATTCAGAACATGTTTCACTTTTACTGGAGCAAAAGCTTTGAGGATTATAACTACTTGATGAGTTTAGCAAACCTAATTTGGCTCCACAAACCAAATAAGGAGCAGGAAAGAGCTGATATTGTTGAAATAATCTTTTAACTTATTCCTATCATATTGGTGCTAGTGTTATAGTTAGCAGCTTACCTTAGAGCAGAAAATGCTACAGTTTAACGCATTCCTTACCATTATGGTCTTGTGTTTTTGGTGGTACATAAAGGCTTGCAAAGACTAACTACCTGGATTACCTGGATCAGGTGTGTTCAGCCAATCAGCAGTGGTTAGGCATGGATAGTTGGAAAACAAGCAGGACAGTGGCCCTCAAGGACTGGAGATAGAGAGCCCTGTGTTAGAGGGAGAGGATGTTAAGGAGCTGGAGTGGAAAAGTAAAAGTAGGTTGAAACTCATGATTGCACAGGTTAAACAGGCTTTTTGGTGACTGTTGTTTAGGTGGAGTTATGATTGTGATGAAGACTGTATTGTATGAAGATATTGCCAAACAAAATGCAAGTCAAACATTCATAGGAGAACTGCAGCTAAGCAACTGAATGTCTGTACTGTGCACTTATCCATGCACGGTATATTCAGCAGCCAGGGCTATGCACGTCTGTATTCTGTGCTTGTTTGTGACATTCGATGCAACAATAGTCTGTATATTTTAGGCTATGAGTCAATAAAGCACAAATTAAATCTGTTCATTGTTTTCTAAAACACTTAGTGTGATGTTGCATCATTTGATAATTTCAGTTTGTTTCTAAACAAAATGAAACTAGCGACCCACACACGTTCACACAATAGTTTTTTTTTTTTTTTTTTTTTCTTTTACTCAAGGCTGTAGCCAGCTGCAGCTATCATCTAGACAGCACACAAACAAAATGATTACACTGTCCCTCTGTTAAAATAATGTGCTTTTGCCTTTAAGTGCAAAGGCTCCTGCTGAGAACATCACACCCAACAAGTGAATGAAAGAGATGGTCGGGCAGTATGAAAGTGAGAGCGGGGGGGGGGAGCTCTTTTTCCTGACAAAGAGTTGTTTCTGTAAAAGGCCAAATTAGAGGCCTGTTTGCAATGGGCGTTTGAGCAATCATGACAGAGCCTCGGCACACATCCCATGCATTCATATTTGTGTGTTTATTCGTGTGTGTGTGTGTGTATTTTTCCTTAGGTCAACTCCTTGATAGAGGCTAATGTGAGCAAATTTCAGTGTCAATCACTTCTGCACTCTGTAATCTAATACACACACACACACACACACACACACACACACTCACTCTCTCTCTCTCTCTCTCTCTCTCTCTCTCTCTATTCACATTCTATGTGGATAATGTAGATATGCCGTATGTCTTAGTTTCTGTACATAAATACATCCACTGCAAAAAAAAATCTCATGAAGAAGTACCCTGCTAAATCAAAGATTGTTTCCCCTGCTGAGGGAGCTGATTAAGTCTTGTGTTGCTGAAACTAAGCCTAAAAATTCATTTGTACAGAACTGAAAAGTCTGCGCTCATGCTTCCAAACTGAGATAAAACCAAATTAGATATGTTACATGATTTCACTTTCTCAATACCTTCCTTACAGGCAGTCATTCTGGTTCCACAAATCTTCACCTATGATTTCATCACTCTGATACAGTATATCAGAACCTGGTTATTCTCTAGTGTAGAATCTGTGCAGAATTGTGAATACTATCACCCACCCTTTCATTCTGTAAATTTTACTGACATTTCATGTTTTCCATCTAAACTAATGAGACAGTCAGAACTGACTACCTCCTTATTTTTTGAGATGACACTGCAGACCTGACATTCTGTTAACTGTTTCTGCATGATGTGGGCTGAAATGTATCAGCGCGTTCTTTAAATATCCCACAGAGCAAGCCAAGGAAATGTAGGCGTCATGTTTTGGATGTACTGCAAAAACTCAGCTTCTTTGACTTCCCTGGATGTACAAATGGGATCTGGATGCTGACGAATGCTTATTTACTATAGCTTTATATTTAAGTATCTATATGCTGTGGCATAATTATAAATAGTAAACAAACTGGACATTTTATGCCAGTGTTTGTTTCATCTTCCCACAAATTAGGTAATTAGGTAAATATAGTACAATTGTATGTCCAATTGAATTTCTATGAAAAAAAAAACAATTAAGTGGAATCTCTCTTTTGTTTATTTTAGACCCATATGATGATGATGATCTGAAGGTTAAGACCCAGAGACCTCGATCAGCTGACCAGCCAGGTGTGTTTCAGGCACAAACAGGTGAGTAACATGAGTGTGTCTACATGTGCACACATGCACAGTAGGTATTTACTTATTTGAGCATGCATGCGTACTGTATGCAAACACACATACTGTATGTGCACATACACACTTCCATATTCAGAGCTACAAATGTGTGGAGGAGGGAGTTTCTACTGTTCAGGGAACCCCCTAGGTCTGTCTTGTCCTTCTCCTCTGTTCACCCCCTTCCTTGTTTCTCTCTATTCCTCCTTTTTCCCCAGGCATGTGTGATGAGCTTAAGCCCTGACTCATGGCATGTTAATGAAGATGTAATGCAATTAACGGACATGCAATTAATTAGATTTCCTTCTTTTCCATGTGACTATGCCTCCATTAAAGAACTTGGCGCTCATAAGCTATTTACAATGAGAGAAGAACAATGACTTCATGGTTTTCATTTTCAAGAAACAATTGGACAGCCTCTCAACAGCTGCCTGGAGAACTTAAAATCACCCACAATCATGTCTCAATACCCAATCTCGTATGGGTGCTTAAATGCATTTGTATTTAAGCACCCATATGAGTCTTAAAGAAGCTACACACACAAGCATGCAGGATTGAAGCACTTTAATAGTGAGAGCATATTGTATTCCCCATAATTCTATGAGTATTAATATTGCTGTAACATAATCATCATCCCCATGAAAATTCGGTCAAGGTTTAGAAACATTAGGGGGCTTAAATGCATTAGTGACATCAGGCCCGGCCGTGTGAAAAGAACAAGCTACGTAAATCTACCTTAGAACAACACAAGCAACGCTCTCTCACCTCCATCAAATTATAAATCTGGTATATCTTAACTTGTCTAACTGTCTCTCCTCAAGGCAAAAATAAAAAACTAGATTCTATAACTACAGAAAATCTGTTTGGTTATTGTAACCACAAAACCCTTTCATCATCTGTCAGCTTGTCCCTGGCTTGTCTCTTGACAGTTGTATAGATTATGATTGTGTCATTTTTATTATAGTAATATTCCTATGGTATAACAGTCATCCAAAATAAAAGCTTTATTTTACTTCAGTAAATAAAAAGCTGAGAAAAACAGCAATCAATAAAGCAAACATGTTTTGATACTTTTGTTTCTGGGAAAATTGGAAGTGAATAGACTTGTCGTACATCTCCATTCTGGCCTCTATCTTGTGACTTTATGACTCCCATTATACAGCAATGTATATATTGCAATTATGCAGAATGAGCAGCTAAATATTTTACAAAATGTTTACTTTCTGCATGAATGACGAGCCAGCGAGCCATGTTCAACTAACTAACATTCCCTGCCCTCCTTTTTGTGTTGCATAAAAACAATAGCACCATATGCAGTTGGAGTCATCAAGTACATAAACAATTAGCTTCTCTTTGGTCACTCATCTTGTTCTTCAGGTGACCCTGCAGCAGAGGAGTGGTCACAGTGGAGTGTGTGTTCGCTCACATGTGGGCAAGGCTGGCAAGTGAGGACCCGATCATGTGTTTCTTCACCCTATGGTACACTGTGTAGTGGTGCCCTGCGGGAGACACGCATGTGCAACAACACTGCTTCCTGTCCAGGTGAACCTGGAATCATCAGCTCAGGTATGTTTTCCAAACTGTGCACTGGCTGCCTTTAGCTTTTAGGGCATTATTAATGGTTTGCACTAAAATGCAGCTTTAAACCATATGCTTCCTGATTAGCACCTCACTCAGCCATCCAGCATTTATTGGTCCTTTTACAATGTGTTACAAAAGCTGTAAAATTGAAGAAAATAATGTGCCAAACACTGTCAGTTTTGAGGAAGGTGCACACACACACACACACACGCACACACACAAACCAACATACACACATCACATGGGATCTGCTCAGGCAAAACCTAATCTAACCATGGTGTGACAGAACCCCCGCCCCCACAGATTGTGATTGTCATTTTGTCATTTCACTTCACACTACTGGCCAGCTGAGAGAGAATGAGAGAGAGACATGACATCTGAGTTCCATGTCAGCAAGTCTATTAGACCTGCCACAGCTCAGAGGTTCATAGGTTCTGGTTTTTCTATCTTTAGCTCTCCCTGCTCTTTCACTTTTCATTTAGTATCTTTTCTTCTTTTCCTAAACTTCTCTTAATGTATATTGGAGTCCATGTACCAACCAGATTATAGATATTTGAACATTATTTGAACATTTCTGTTCTTCAGGCTTTGGACTTCAGCACAGTAAACGGATAAAAATAAATAAATAAATAGTTATTGCATTAAAGTGCCAAATCTCAGCCTTAATTTAAGTAGGTTTATACCAACATTGAAAAAAGTTTGTTAGAGCTTTTTAACATAGTACCTAAAGTTTGGGTTTTAAAAGTTATTGGAGAGCTACACATGAAGTGAAATAAAATGTGAAAAATCTTCTGCAGTCAATGACTACCTGAAGTCTTAACCATAGACATCATCAGACATGTCAGCCTTTTTCCTGTGCTGCTGTCCCAGGCCTTCACTGCAGGTTCTTCCTTTAGCTTGTGCTGGTTGTGGGTTCTATTTGTCTTAAATCCACACTTCAGCAAGTGGAATGCAACTCAGTCGAACTGAGGTTAGGTGACTAACTCCAAAAGCTAAGCATATTTCACCTCTTCGTCCTGAATAGCTTTTTAGTTGCTTTGGCCGTATGTTTAGGATTCCTGTGCTGCTGAATGATGACATACCGTCCAATGAGTTCTGATGCATTTGGCTGAATCTGAACACACACAATGCTGCTGTATGCCTCTGGATTAATCCTGTTGCTACTGTCAGCAGTGAAATCATCATTAAATGCCAGTGTGCCAGATCCACTGGCAGACAAACATGCCCAAGCCAATACAACCGCCACCACATTTGAGAATTTAATTGACATGTTTGGGTCAGACATATTTTTTTTTTCTACGCCACTTTCCATCATAGATGTTTTTTTCTTTCAACAGGGAAAATAACTTGTTCCAGAACTCTGTTTTTCTTATTGTATGTTTTTCGTCTTGTATGAACGTCAACCTGACCTTTCTGTTTTTTGAAACTTACCAGGGGTTTGCATCTTCTGGTGGATCCCCTGAGGTTATGGCCATAAAGTTTTCCTTTTATTATTGAGAAGGAAACATGAACACCTACATCCTTGAGGGCATTCTTGACTTGCTGTGCAGTCATAAAGGATTTTCTTCACCATTGAAATGATTATCTGCTCATCTGAAAGTACTCCCTGGTCTATTTTCTGCTGTACATCCACTCTTTTAGAATGTACTGTTTGTACCTTTTGATATTCCTTTGGTAGAGGTAAGATAAGTCTTACTATCTTCTTCACTTGCCTGTTCCCCTCTTTACACCTCATATTAAACTATTAAACTGGTAATGCTCTACCCACAGTCAGCTCCGAGCTACCTTTGAGCTCTTGTGAGCAGGAACTAATGACGATACACATAGCTACCTAAGAAACATTTGGCCAAGTTCCCCAACTACTTTTGAACCCTGGAACTGTGGGCATGTGTTGAAGGTCTCTAAATTATGCACAAATGTCCCAAATACTGGGTTTATATTAATGTAGACCCACTTAAAGCTGAGACTTGGTGCTGTAAGGCAGCATCCATTACATTATTTTACATCGGATGTGTTGATGCACAGGGAACAAAAATATGTAACTGTCATAATATTTATGGTCTGGACTGTGTCTCTATGCATACACACAGTCAGGATAAAACATGGTCTAAAGGCTTCATTAGCGGACCGTTTCTGTAGTGTTTTTAATTTTCAGTGAAAATTATGATCACCGCCTATACAAAGATGGAAATTGCTGAGTGAATGTTGTGTTCACAAAACAGAGATGAACATAGAAAACACTGAGAATGATAATTACAGCTATGTGTTTGCTTGAGCTTCAGAGGCTTTCAGTTGCAATGTGAGTGCTCAAATATGTTTAACCAATCAAATGCAATTTTCATATGAATACATGCTCTGGCAATCAGGTTGAGTGTAGTCAGCTCTATCTGCTTGCTGTCAAAATAATGAGCCACTCATCGATTTTTCCTCAGCAACACACAACACTATCAAGCCAGATCGTGTAACTGTGGAAATCCTGAAAAATATGAGTTCTTCTTCTGGTTTGATTGTCAGTGTAGGTCCTTACTAGATTAAATTGTGAAGTACTACCTGTCCTGCTCTGGTTTTATTGCCCTGATGCCCTTAGTGCCCTGAAGTGAAAATCCTGTGTGACATTGGTTCTCTTCTGGCTGACTTCCCCTAATTCACTGCTAATGCTCAGCCAACCAGAGGATGACAGAAATTCAGCACTGCTTGGTAACACTGATCAATGCATCATCCAATGGTGTAGTAGACTTCTGCCATCCTTTTCTTCTTGCTTGTATCCATCTGCAGCCTCTCAAGCAATTTTTTCCAGAGCTTTAGGATTTCTTTGAGTTTGGAGAGGTATCTTTGTGAGACTGTCTTAAGGTTAAGAATCTTGCATTAGGAATTTTATTGAGGAGGGCAAGACAAATGGTCCATGCAAAAACATCCACCAGCCTTTGCATTACCAGTCCTTATGCATGGCCCTCCCTGCAATGGATATTTCCCCTGTGCAGTCTTTTAAGGTTTGGATCAAGCAAAAACCTTCAGAGAAGCTGCAGACCTGTGTCTGGGGTGCATGAGATTTAACCTTTGGTTGGTAGTTCCTTTTCTCAGAACTACCAACAGCTTGAAATGCTGGACACAAGAAAGATGTTCCTGATTTATCTGCATATACAAGGGGGTCACAAGGGGTAACATTTTCTTGGCTACATGCTGTATATTTAAACTAGGTTAAACCTTTTTCCTGTGTGTGGTGTCACATTCTGAGTGTTTTTGTATGTTGTGTTTTTGTTTTTGTAAATCCCTACACACACATATTGTGTGTGTTCCCTCAGTGTTTGTACAGTATGCTATGTGTATACGTAAAGTATCTTTGCATCCACATGCACCGTAAGGGTTTTTGTGATTTTCAATACGTCTGGCTCAAGATAAGGTGCAGGTGTCAACTTTATCTTTTGTTGTTTACTGTAAGTGATGTTTAAGTGTCATTAGTCATTTCAGGTGAAATCCATATCCCATCAAAGGAGCAGCTGAGGATATTGTGTTAATTTTCCTTTTCCTGTATGTCCGTATGTGCAAAGCTTTATAATTTCTAAATAATTGTGTGTTTTGAAGCACATGGAAACTTTTGCATGTGAGTTAGGAGTCAGTCAGTCTTTACTGATGCATCTAAACCCTCAAGAAGGCGAAGGAGAATGTTTTCCTAGCCTGTTAGAGCATATGCTAATCTTGTTTTTATGCAAATGCCCCAACGCGATTTGTATGTCTAAGTGCCTCATTTTCCATTCAGTGTCGATATTAATATCCTCAGTTGCTCCTTTGATGGGATATTGGTTGCTGTGTTATGTTCTGTTTATTATTTCATTTCTTCCCCACTCCTCTGATGTTTTCTGACATGGTTCTGGAGGGAGGAAGGCACATTTCAGGTACTGTTTATAGTGATCGCACCAAATTCAAGTAGACTGTGAATGTGAGGGCAACAGTAAAGAGACATTTGACTTAATTTGGAGAAGAATTTCCATGCCTGTTTAATTGGGTAATCTCTTAAGGTTTAAATTCTTGAGTATAAGTGTTTTAGCAGTGGCCCCTGATTGCTGTATTTGGACTTTGAATTCAGCCATTAATATTATTGTTTTATATCCCAACAATTACAAACACCAAAACTGAATAACTCCAGTTTGAGTTTTTTGCCACAGCCACTTGCACCATCTTCCTGATTTATCTAATAGGTCTGCCAATGTAATGTTTTTGCCACAAGTTGTTTTAACAACCTCTATTCTGTTTCTTCTGCTTTTACAACCACAAATATACAAAGCATTCAGGCACTCTCACAGCTTCTTGCAGTATCCTGAGGTGAGGAGGGTGCAGTCAGCATACTTAATTTAGTAGATGGGTTTGCCAGAATATTCTATTCTATTTTTTTTACCATTTATTTGTGTTTGTGCACAAGTTAAGTCTTAGAAGTATGTGTTTCTTATGAGTGTGCGTGTGGGTGGATAAGTCTCTGGGCACCTATCCGTGCCTGTCTGTGTGTGTCGGAACAAGTTAGGGAACATCAAAGGAAAGTATCTTGGACAGAAAACCAATGAAGTGAAAATGGACATTTTTTTTCTCCTCATTTTTTCATGGTCAAAACTCCTAAATTAAGGTGATACAGATAATCAATTTTAAGTAATGGTCTGGCTCTTGACAAAGCAAACTAGGCAGTAATTGGTCCAGTGAATTAACTTTTCTTTTTTTTTTTTTTAATATGCATCCAACTATAAGGCTTTCATGCTCCAAAGCATGCAAAGTGAAGTAGTACCCTATTACCTCTGTTGTACTTACAGGAACTACTGTTCATTTGCCATAGATTCAGTGACATTTAAAGCATGCACTAGAACATTACAGTACATACAGTATGACCAGGTCACTGTGTAGTCAAACGCTCCAACACGAAACTTTCAATAATCATTCAAGCAAGGCAAACACACAAACATAAACATATGTACACACACACACGTGTTCATATAATACAGCCTTGCTGTGCTGTGACTCTGCTACAAACTATAAACAGCGTGCAATAACGATAATCAATATTATGCATGTCATATGATATTACACATTTTGCAGCAAATCATTAAAATTTGATATTTACATACAGCCTATATTTTAAACACAAGTCATGCATCCTTATTATACAGTTTTATTACATATACTGCAATTTTATTCTGGTTGGTGCTGTGAATGTGTGCTCTGCTACAGTAAATGTGTGTGTGCGCGCATATGTTATTATAAAGCATAAAAATTTTATTTTATCTTATCTTATCTGAGCTTACTTGCATTTGCATCAGAATCAGGACCAGTGTAATTGAGTCTGTGTGCCTCTTTTTCAGCATTTTTCTTTTCTATCACAAATATGAAAATCTGGAGTTCATGAACCTGAGTTTGTGACCAGGTGTTGTAAGACACAATTCTGTCACTTTGTTGTTTAATCTGCTGTAAACATGCTCTTTTCCACCTCCCTCTGTGACTACAACCCTGATAGCTTTAAACTCCCTTTAATGTGCATATCTGAAGTGAAGCAGTGTGTGTTGTATCACATTACTGTGGCTGTTGGTGTCAAGATAGTCAACATACCTGATATAATTGCCTTGTTCTGCTTTATTTGTTGCTCAGGACATCACTTAATTGTACTTGGTTACCAAATTGTCAAAATTTTACTCTATTTATCTGCTCATGCACTTTCTCCACATTGTCCCCATCTCCAATTGATAGTTTCCCCTTTAATGTGTCTTAGTCCTAAAGCTGCTTCAAGCTTGATTTTTATAGGCAAATTGATTGGCTTTGCACAGCTAGACTTCAGTTCACTTGTACTGAGTTTGGTAGATGGAGATTCGATTTGGATGAATAAGTAATGTCGCACAAGCAAACCTGTTGTGTTATAGTAAAAAAAGATGCTAAATAACAGAGCTCTGAGTGAATTGTATTTTTGTACTTTTTCCTCCGCCTGCTACTTTATCAAGTTGTGGAGTCTGTTTGTGTATGTCTCTTGAGAAGGTTTTGCAATTTGAAATGAGATACCCCCAAGAAATCTGCTTGCACTTTGAGGATGCCAGTTATTTTTCATTATTATCATGATTTATTCAATTGAATATTTTGGAAATAAGACTTGTTTCATGTATGATACTGAAATATTTAGGCTGACATACTTCAGCTAACTACATCACCCATTAGCTGCTTTAAAACCACCTTACACATCAGTAACAGTTGCCTCAAAGCAATAACTTTCTCACCGCGTTGCACTGTCTTGCAATTTCAAAGCAAAAGAATTTGGTGCCTGCATGACAGATTAACATGACAATGTTTTCCAATAGTCATTATAGTCATTTGGTGCCTATTATTATGCAGTACCCTTGTATGCTATAGATGCCTTGGCAAGTCTTACCTCTTGCTGCTCCATTTGTGCATTATGATTGTGAAAAATTAAGGAAATCAGGTCACATTAAGTTCATGTAGAGAAGATGTTGGGAAGGATGAGTTGACAAAAGATTTAAGATGAGTCACCACTGCTTATTTTGCTATTTCCAACTGACAGTTAATTCTTTTAATGATGACTACAATGATTCTGCAGCTTTAACCACACGCTTATTGTTGTAACCAAAAAACATTGTCTAACCTTAATTAAAAATGTACTTTAACTCAAAATATGATGTTTCCCTAAACTTAACCAAGCTCTTTTCTGCCTAAATCTAAACAAACCTTTACAATGTCAGTGTAACATAAAAAGTTTAGTTACTTTATTTCATCTGTGGCATATCTCCGGCCACTTGTATGGTGTGATAATTCAAGAAATATTCCCATCAGAGGATAGAGGCAAATAAACTTAATAACTTTTGTAAATTGAGATGTTATTGATTTCATAAATGTAAAGTAAATCGTTATTAGACATATTTAGGTATTCATTCAATTTTAGGAGCAACTTTTTCAGACAGTTACCTGACACGCCTGGTAGATAGTATGTGTAACAACTAATGTCTATATAAGAATGCTTTTGTACAATGCAGCCTTGTCTAAATTTAGTTGTGTGTGAATATCTTCTTAGTAAAGACTTGTGCTATAACAAGGCTAACCTTTAAGAACATGAACTGCTAGTACTGTAGCTCCCATTCAGTGGGACACACAAATGAGTTTACTTAAAAATTTCATTAAAAGTAAGAGCACAGTAACAAAAAGCCACACAAGTGCATATCGGCAGATGCAGTCCTTATGCTTTTTCTCCACTCACTCTTTTCAACATATGGGGAATTTGCATGTCAGCTTAAAGGCATATCGAAACCATGTTTTGCTGAATATAAGTGTATCTCACTATTTACTTGCTCTTTGTATCTTCATACTTTTTAATAGCATCCCTCTTTCTGAGCCTTCTACTCCTGCTCCTCTGAGCCTTTCCTCACAGAGTGGACTTAATTATTTATCGCCATGATTTATTTAGCTTTGCTCAACACAGGACCAGCAATCTCCATCCTGCTGTCTATAACTTTCTCTCCCTCCAACCCTCTGTCCCTCCCTAACTCTTTATGCCTTTCTTTATTCCTGCACCTCTCCAAATCTGCTTCTCTCTTTACCATTTCATAGAGTCCTCTGGTCTGCACACTTCTTTTCATGACCTCTGTTTTTCATTTCACCATATAATGAAATCTTTTTGTGTCCTTTCAGATTTGCTTCTAATCTTCTCTTTTTGTTTTTTTCATCTTTTTTTTAATTCCCTCTTTTCTTTACAATCATTAACCAACCTTGTCATTCATCTTCTGTTTCTTTGGGGACACTTCTTTCTGTAATATCTGTCATTCCATCATTATTCCCTTTAATCGGTTAAACATCTCTAAAATCTTTTTAGATTTAGATTTTATCTGTGTGCATGTGTGAACATATGTGAGTCTGTGTGTGTGTGTGTGTGTTTTACAGCCACATTTCTGAAACAGATCAAGTAGACATGTTTCTAAAAAAAACTGGTGCTCACTGAATAGCAGTCTTGAAGTCATGTTCATTATCTGCAACATTTCGGTGCAGGTTTTCTGCTCATTTATTCTATTTTGGTTTCTTTCAATTTCATCTGTTGCTAAAATGTGATGAGAGGTGCAATAAGAGTGGGGAAAAAAGTGGGCATAAAAGGGGGAGGGAGCGAAGAAACAATTTTAATGCTTTAATTGGTGTTTGAAGTGTTTGAAGTCAGCAGAGTCTCTGGATGGCTGTTTACTGTATATAGTAAGTGAAAGCTCTAATAATTTCAGACACAAACTTACCACGTTCATTTCCTTGTCATAAGTGAGGCTGCATGACTTCAAATCCCAAACTGTCCATTCCTAACCTCCATTTTCTTTCATGTTCTGTAATGTGTGGGCTCAGTGCAGCATGATTCTCAGCGTTTCTTTTCGTATGTAATAGGAATGTTTTCTGAAGGTCAAAATGTCACCTCCTTTATGTTTTGGAAGGAATATGCTCATACTCATTTTATATCTCGTGTTTTTCTCATTCTCTAATCCTCTTGCCTGTGATGGGATGCTCCACCCCGTCCCTTCCTCCCTCATCCCCCATCCCCATGTCGTGTGTGTTTGTTCGTTGTGTTTGTGGGTGTTTGCAGTGCATGGGCTGTGGGAGGAGTGGTCGTCATGGAGTCTGTGCTCTGTGACCTGTGGGCGAGGCTCCAGGATGCGAACCAGGAAGTGTGTGAACGGAGGCAGGGTCGTGGCATGCGGGCAGCCTGAAACTCAGACCAAACTCTGCAACATAGCAGTGTGTCCTGGTTAGTACCATCCCCGTTTACCATGATACCCCAACTCTCTATCCCGTAACGTCTCTGCCTGTCCAATCATGGCTCTGCCTTCTCCCTCTTTTTCCTTCCAAGTCACAAAAAAAAAAAACAACTGGGTCACTGTCACAGCTCTTGAATTTTCATGCATATGCAATTCTGTTTTTTCATCATAGCTCTTGTACTGAACAAGTCACTCTTACTCTTTCTCTCACTTAAAATGTGGCTGTTGGATGTATTGCTTTGAACTTTTGTGTCTTGACATTTGTAGTCCCTGAAAGATGACAAGACAACTTTGGCTATACCTGACTTTTCCTCTATAGAACCATGAGATTGGCATTTATGATGTTAGATAAATTATCTTGACTGAGGGTACCATAATATTTGGTACAGAATTTCATGTCCCCTTCACAAGGAATTGTACTGAGGTGATCCTTAACATTTCCTGGAGTAGCATTATCAGGTGAAAATTGTCAATATTTCGGTTTATGATCTAATATCTAACTAATGATGACCCTCTCAGCCTCAGATGTGCTTTGTGTTTATTAACTTCCTGAGACACGGTGCTATATGAACAGTGACAGTAAATCAGCACATTTACAGTAGCTTGGGGTTTCTTTTTGCCCATAGTGCTGCTTTTTTGTTTTGTCTTTTTAATTATTTTTCTCTTTAGTATTGTACAAATATACACGGTTGGCATCCAGTTCCACTTATTAACAAACCTCTGCACATGTAGCACACAGTTGAGGCTGCTGGTGAGGTGGAATTGGATTGACCGGTGTTTAATATAAAGTCTCATTAGAGCAGACTCAGGGGAGCAGGGTTTACCAACAATTAATGTAGTTCATCACAGTGCAGTTCAATAAGTAGTAATTTTGTAGTGTTTCTTAAAACATAAATGCTCCAATGTACTCATTTTATAAGGTAGAGCTCAAATCTGGCACAAAGAAAAAAAACCTTTGGCATTTTAGGACTTAAAATATACTTCAGGCCAATTTTAATTTTGGATTTCAAGTGTCTGTTTAGAAAACCACTTACATTGAAAGCATTGACATTAGGATGGAATATTAATTTCAGTGATTTAATTTGTTCCGTGCTTTTTGCGTCGGCAGAATATAAATGTTTCCTGCTTAACACTGGAATAATGGCATTAATGGATACACAGACACTAACATATAAGACAGCTTATAACAGAATTGTGGCTTGCTTTTTAAATAGTAACCTTTTTTTTCCTGAATTGACTTTACTAGTATGCAATCACTCACTGTCTGAGCAATTATCACAGCGTAAGTGCTTTTTATTTATTATTGCTAAGGGCAAGAATCCTGTATTAATCTCCCCTGGACTGTGAATCTACATGTACATTGTGTCTTCTAGCCTTTTTGTTCCCCCATCCTCTCCCGCTGACTACTATTTTTATTTATTTATTTATGTTTCACAAAGTAGGGGTTTCATGAGGTTTATATTTAAATAAGAAAAAAACTGTTGCGTTTTCCAGATGAAGCGGCTGCAAAGTTACGCCTCAAACAAGGAGGAACAGGGAGGCAACGCAATCTAAAGTATGGCCTTCAGGATGTTTTGCCATGCTGTTTAGGGAACAGTGATGGGGGAAAAAAGGGTTTGGGAGAAGGAATAGGCTCTTCTTTCAAGGGCCTTAAGGAAATATGTGTGTTTTCATTTGGTTTGTGTGTGTGTCTGTGTGTTTGTGAATATATCATAACAGATTCAGTATGCTTTTGGGAGTTCAAAGGCAATGGTCCTTTGAAATGATGAATACCAGAGTAGAAACACCCATGCATGGAGAATATAGCTTTGATGGGTCTTATCTATATGTGTATGTCTGTGTGTTTGTGTGTGCTGGTGTTTCTTTCAGAGATTGGACCTCAGTGCACATGAGACTGAATAAGCAATGCAGCATCTATGCTATCAATACTACAGAATACCAACTAAATATACTGTAGTATTTTATACTTAGCATACTAATACTAATTTTTTTAATTATCAGCTAGGCTAAGAGGAAAATCAGCAGAAATGTCATACATGACATTTAACATGGTTACATGTGCAAAATGAATAATTCATTTCATCATATTAGACCATTTAGAGCTAATGTCAAGAACTAAAAGACACTTGTGTAGGCAGAGAACTGGCTTTGCCTTTAAGTCTCTTTAACACCTACTTTTTTCCTACAATGTAAAGAGTCACAGCCAAGCATATGCACGGGTTGAGGGTGATGTCTTAATTACTGACTAATTAATATTTTGCGATTTTGGCAACAGAGCAACTTCATAAGTTTTGTACTGTGAATTTGTGTGTTTGTTTCTTAGCATGGTACTCTCTCCTGGCACCTCCAAGGAACTGATTTTAATGAATGTACTTTCATAGAAGTAACATAATTTGTGCCTTTAAAGTCACAATTTTTACACTTTGCTGTAAATACTTTTTTTTTTTCTACACGATTAGAAACTGCCTGCTACCTTCTCTCTGTGCTATTGTGTGTGCTCAGATGTTTATATCATTGTGTGGCTTTTATTTTAAAAACAGTTGTAGATTTAGCATTACGTATGATCAGATGCAGAAAACAGCCTTTCACTTTTAAATTCTAGTTTTCAACTTATTCTTTGTACTATATGCTGTCTCCACCATAATGTTGTCCCCAAATAGTTGGAACACTGTGACTAACACACAGCATGACTGACCAAAGAGAGTTGGCGAAAGCTTCCCACACTGGAGAACCAAATACATTTACAACACTGCACTTCACTTGCTCTGCTACTTAAAATCCCCTTGTATGGAATGCATGCCTCAATATATCATTCTGAGCTGAAGCAAGAACACCGCTCACTTTGAATTCCTGTTCCTGTTAATGCAAAGACAAATAGGTTACTGTACAGTCCTACAGCACATACAGTACAAAATAGTGGTTATATATATATATCTATATATCTATATCTATAGATATATAGATATATATATATCTATATCTATAGATATATAGATATATATATATCTATATATCTATCTCAAATGAGATAGACTCCCTCCATTGTGCCTTGTGTTATCTGAAGCAGACAACAACACCGTATGCTGCTGGAGTGCACCACTAACACAACCTCTGCTATGCTCCACTGTGTGGTCGATGCAGTATGCGCGGGGGGCCCAGGCCAGCTGTGTGTCCCATTAAGGTGTGCACATGCAAGAGCAGCTCAACTCCCAACCACATTATCTGGGTGTGTTAGTACAAATTAGAGAAATTTGATTTAGCATGATTTCAGTCGGACTAATGTTTATATTAAAAGCTCAGTTTTAGTTGGACTACCAACGTCATGTAAATGTACTGACTGTTAGCTAATAGCAGGTAAATGCAGTGGAGCATTTACTTTACAGTTATGTGCTAAAGAGCCAGATATGACCCTTAGTAGTGGGTGGAAATGCAAAAAGAGCAAAAAGCAAAGTGGATTTGAGATTTACTTTATATGTTCATACTGTGTAGATAGCTTTAAATCAAGGATAAATATGCTGTTGTTCCTTAATGTGTTTATCTTATCAACTTTCTAAGGTGATAATTATGTCAGTGTTATACTGTAGCCTTTTTTTACTTTACTTTACCAGCGAAAAAAATTAATGTAAATGTAAAAAAGTAATTTATAATGTTAAAACAGAATGGTGTGTAGTGCCTTTATCCATCTGTATTCTAAAAATATACATGGACATGGCCACGGGGCAATAAACAGCTCTTCAGTCAGGTTGTTGCTACAGTTACAGTTTTTCTACTAATAAAAAATACATATCAGGCACAGCAAACCGAAAAGTATTCACTGATCTTTTGTCACAGAGCTTCACCTAGTCAAGTGTTTGATGCACTAGAAAGCTGTGTTCTTTGCTGTACAAACAAATTTGTTTGAATGAATAATCTTCCTGTTTTGATTATTATAATTTGTTACATTTAGGGTGTTTTATTTGAGTACTGCAGCAATGATCTGTTATTAAAAAAGACACAGCGGGGGCTTTGATTACAACAGTGCATGTATTTAGGTTTCCGTTAAGATACTTGGTACTGTATTTGTGCATCATCTGACAGCCAGTACTGCATTGTATTTAAATTTTAATTATATTTTTATTTATCTGTTTTTGTGCAAACACTAGTCAAGAGTTGAAATGTGCTTCTTTTAATAACACTGCAAATGAAAATCCAACTGGCTGTACTCTGTATGAACTCAAAAACAAAACATTACTGGGATTGTAATCAGTTATTTCATAACAGACTGAAATATTTAAAAGGTCCATGAAATCGTGAAGGCTTTTATCTTTGTTTCTATTTATGGAAAAAAACAAATAGCCTCTGTAATTAATAATCTGTAAATAATTTGTTCTCTTCTTACCTCATTCTATATTCTGCTTTTTGGAGCTTAAGAGCTTGCTCTATCTTGTCTCTATCGCTCTCTGAACTTTTTTCTCCCCCTTATATTCTTCTTCCTGTTCTTCAAAAATCTGGATCAATTTGTCCTGATTTCCTTGTGTCTCTCAAAATCCTTTTCACTCCAACTTCATCCCCCTCCTGTCTTTCTTTATCTACTTTCATCTCTCCAGTGGAGGGCCAGTGGTTGGAGTGGGGTCCGTGGTCCAGGTGCAGTGTTACTTGTAACACAGGAACCCAACAGAGGCAGAGGCGCTGCAGTGCGTCTGTGCATGGTTGGGCTGAATGTAAGGGTCTACATCAGGAGAGCAGAGAATGCACCAACCCTTCATGCAGTGGTAAGACATGGAAATTAATTTTTAGTATTCACACTCATATGCTTTCAAACATCATTTTACAAACATGGAACCTGCATTAGCTAAAGGCATCTGCATGGCTTTGTCTGATTGGCGTTTCCCAGACCAGCAATATGTAGGTTGGGACCCAATTTGGCATGAGAGTGTGTTTCGAGTGGGGCCTCATAGGACAAAAAAATACCAGTGTGTTTTAATGAGCCTGGCCCTAGAATGGGGTCATATTGACTTAATTTGGGTTCTGCTCTCGAAACTACAACAAATGTAGAAGCTGCTGCCTTAGAGTTTTGGGTTAAATTCACTATTCATCAAGAGTTTCAGGGATTTTGGTTCTTTTTTACATTTTACATGCTGCTCTGTGTCTAGCCATACTTTTTCTCCATTCATGGACCTTCAACTGTGGCGCTTTTGTTGCTGTTATAGGTGGAGGTAATTGGGGCAGCTGGAACCACTGGAGTCTCTGCAGCAAGACATGTGACTCTGGTTGGCAGCGGCGCTTCAGGATGTGTGAGGGCACTGGTGTACAAGGCTATCCCTGTGATGGTTCAGGGGAGGAGGTCCGGTCCTGTAATGAGAAGAAGTGCCCTGGTCAGTAATACTATTGTGAAATGAAGGCAAACTATAGTATATGCTTATGCATATATTATTCATGCTTGACAGTCTGTATAAACACATTTTACTTCAGATATTTTTTCTGAGTGGCTGCATTTCTCTTCTAGCTGACAGAGAAGAGTGTGCTTATATCAGTGTATGCATGCATGTGTGTGTGTGCCCAATCTGCACATGCACAATATTTGTCAGGCAGAATGGCAGCAATTCCCAGTAGCTCACACCACAGCCAAAGGCTTCCATCGCAATTTTAGAACTGCACTCTTCTCATCTTTATCTGCACCCTGTCTGTCTCCCTGTCAATTCACATACCCATCCATCTTTACCTCTTCATTGATTTTGCATGTGTTTGCCTGGTGGTGCTTTTTTAATCCTGTGTTTATCTGTGAGTTGTTCCATTTTTTTCCTCATATCTTTCCTCTTTTCCTCTGTCATCTCACTAATCTCACTCATTTTTTCTCACTTGCTTTATTTTTCTGTGTTTCTCTGTCTGGTGGAGGGCGAGATGTTCAGTGGCCCACTTGGTACGATTTGTCAGTGTCAGCCACTGCAGGAAACAGTGTGTTTAATAAGCATGACTCCTGACTGAAGCTGCGTGCGCATGTGAATACGCAAGTGTGTTTTCTGTGCGAGCCACATGTGTACGTGCTCGCACTGAGCTCTGACAGGCTACAAATGATAAACTTTTGAGTGCAGCCTCCACTATGACCCTTTTGTTTGAAATGGCTTTCAAGCCTCTTTTACACAAGACAAGTGTCTTG
This sequence comes from Mastacembelus armatus, assembly GCF_900324485.2. Classification (NCBI taxonomy): domain Eukaryota; kingdom Metazoa; phylum Chordata; class Actinopteri; order Synbranchiformes; family Mastacembelidae; genus Mastacembelus; species Mastacembelus armatus. The sequence goes on along the minus strand of NC_046643.1, from coordinate 8,427,298 downwards.
TCTGTTGGCATTGCAGGGGGACATCATATCATATTTTCTCTCTTTCTGTGTCCCTTTCTCCCTTTGCTCTCTGTTCCTCTTCATCTCTCTGCATCGCCTCTGCCAGCACTGCTCTGCCCCCCTGGAATATCTTCAGAGCACTCTCCCCTGTTTTTTCATCAGGGTTATGAAAGAGAGGGAGGGGGGAAAACAGATGAATAAAGAGAGGGGGTAAGATGAAGAGGGGATGAGATACTGTACTGAGGCAGCGACACTGACAGAGAGCATTGAGCAATGTACAAGGGAATAAGATTGGGAGCTGCTGCAGAAGAACACTGATTTGAATCTCGTTTTTTGTGCGTTTCTGTCTCCTTATTTTATTTATTTTTTTCCTCTGGCTGTGTGTGTATGTAGGACTGTGCATGGTGATTTTTCTCTTCTCCGTGCCTGCTTGACTGTGCTTCACTTTTTTATGGGTTTCTCACTTTCTTCTACAGCTCCTCATGAGATATGTAAAGATGAGAACCTCCTCTCTATGTCATGGAAGAGAGCGTCAGCTGGAGAAACGGTCTACAACAAGTGTCCAACTAATGCCACTGGTCAGTCATCATGTGCTTATGTGGCAGTAGAAAATGTTCCCATCAGTGAGAAAAAGAACCTCTGAAAATGTATATTCTACCAGCAGAAAAACCGAGAATAGAAAGTTAAAAAACTGGTTTAATAGTCAAGGTACTCAAATATTTGCTAGCACCTGAACAGAGATTTCTGCAGTGAGTAAAGAAATCACTCATGATGTACAAACTTTAGTTACAGTAGCATGATTAAGTATCAAGAGAGAGAATGGATGAACCTACACAAGGTCATAATCAATGCTAAATTCTAGGAAAATAAAAACCTTCAAACAATTTTTCGAATGTTTGTCTGTCAAGTGAAGTCTGGGAAGTACAGTGGAACAACAGCACATCAATAGTCTAATTAGTACCAAAGAAAACATTGTAAAATAAAATCAATTTATTGTGCTTCAATGTCTGGAACAAATTGGTACTCAGACTGATTTAAATGCTGAAATAAGATTCCAGTTTCTAAATAGCCTTACTGTTTTGAGGTTTGATGTACCAAGGCAGTAATTATAAAATTTCCAATTCATATATTATCCAGGTTGTGCCCATAATTGCTACACTAGACATGTCCTGTCAGAACTTTTCTTTTTACTTCCAGAAACAGAAAGAGAAACAAACCTTGATTCTTCTTCAGAACTTAAGCAAAGAGCAGATGTGTTTCAGAATGCATCATAATATAAATGGCTGCTTCTTCATCTTTCAAGCTATGGCACTGGGTCCCACATCAAAATATGCTTGCCTGAATCTGTTTAGTCTCCCAGTAAAATATTATGGCTTAATAAACATTGCATTTGAGCTAAATCATTGTATTAAATTTAATTAACTGAGAAACTTTACAGTTTATTTATGTCGGTCTATTACTCATGAAAAGACAGAGCCAGAGTTTAGCAAGTGCATTTTTATTTGGCTAGGGAATACATTTTGTCTTAGTAAAGTATTTTGGCAGCCTTCAGTACTTTATCTCTTAGCTGCAGGTTAAAACACCCATCAGGTACTAGCTGCCAAACTCTACTGAACTGCTACAAATGAAATATTCGGTAGTTGTAACAATCCTGCATAATATTTACTCAGAAAAAGGCAAATGAACAGGCTTGACCTTTGTTTTAAATTTTGTATGTGGTAATATTATATATATCTGTAGTGATTTCCCTATATCATTTAAAATCCATTATGAACTCTGACCTTATAATAAATGGAAATGTCTTTTGGTTTTATCATTTAAAAAAAAAAAAGTTTGTGTTTTGTGACAGTAGTAGTATTTTTAGAAGGTATTAACATTTTTCGTCATGGATCCTTGAACATGTTTCTGCATCATGTATTTCATACTGATGTATAGTGCAGCTGCTTATAGAAACCATATTCACAGAATTTGTGTAGATAGTGATGGGCCCTGAGGCAGATTTTAAACAAAAAAAAAAACTTCTTGGTTCCATTTAAAATGTTTGTGTGTCTCATTTTCCCTAGGATCTGCTAGTCGTCGTTGTATGCTGGACAATAATGGCGTTGCTTTCTGGGGTCTTCCGAGCTTCGCCAGATGCATCTCACTTGATTATAGATATTTACATTTAACTGTAAGTTTCCTTTAATAAAACAAGTGCTCTAAAACTACGAAGCTCTTTCTATAATTTTGATTATTATATTATTTTTTTCAAGATTGTATCATTTGAGCCAATTAGTTGCAACTTCACTCAGTCACCATAACTCACCTTCCTCAAGCTTGTCTGGCTTGTTAGTGAATTCATGAGGAAATGAAGTCTGTTTTCAAATCTTATTCTCCGCCTCAGTTCTCCCTTTTTCACCCATGATGTTTCTCTGTTCAACTTTCTTTTTACTCAAAATAGTCTCTTTACTAAACTCTTGCCAGTATCTCTAATTAGCTTTTCCAGAGCTTTGCGCTCACACTTATCAATTAATGAACATAGCTAATGAATGTGTTCATCAGCCAGACTATTTTCCTGCTCTGTAAACTTCAACCTTTTCCATCTCCTCAATGATGGCGGAAGGAGATGGGGGTTAGGGATTGTGCGTGACAAAGCTGATTGCACTGTTCGTTTCTGTTCCAACCTTTCATTAACACCAGGAGTCAGTAATTAATTTTCTGTGATTGCTGTTATCTGCTGTTGTTTCAGGCTTACCTATCTCCCTGTCTCTCTTGCATTTTCACATATACACAGTATATAGACATACAAACACACACACACACACACACACACACACATATATATGTCTTTGTGTGTCTCATTTTTCCAAACTGTGTGTCATGTATATAAACGCACTGTTTTTAACATTTTTACTGGCTACATATTTTGAATAAGAAGTAAGTAACAAAGGGCTTGCATCTGAACACCTTGACTAGACCGATCTTTTCTCAATTTCTCTCTCTCTCTCTCTCTCTACACATTTTAGTTACGAGAGCATCTCGCGAAGGGTCAGAGGACCCTGGCTGGGGAGGGCATGTCTCAGATCGTTAGGAGTCTCCTGGAGCTCTTGCAGAGGAGGAGCTACTACAGTGGCGACCTTCTCTTTTCCACGGAGATCCTGCGAAATGTGACGGACACCTTCAAAAGAGCAACCTACATCCCAGCTCCCGACGACGTGCAGGTAGACAGACTCTTCACCTGGAGGCCTCTCAAATCACAAATCACACAGACTATGCAGTCAAAGACACTGTCTCACACACAGATGCTTACATTTCCAAAAGTATTCAATATAGAAACCCAACTTTCAACTGCACAGAGTGCATAACAATGAACTACACTGCTAGTGCCTCAAAGGGGATTTTTGGGAGCGTTTTTCACTCTTCACTGCCTGTAAGAGAGCAAAATGCTCCTGTCTCAGTCAGTCATTTGAGAGACATTATGCTTTATTATATTCCTATGTACAAAAGACTACTGCTCTAGACTTGACAGGGAATAAATGGCAGTACTAGTGGGTGGTTTCAAGGTAGATACATAATGGGGGACAGTGGTTAACACTTAAGTGTGACAATCTTTCTGCATTAACAACTGAGCTTATCTTGTGTCTAGAAATTTTTCCAGATAGTCAGTCACATGTTGGACATGGAAAACCTTGAGAAATGGGAGGACGTTCACCAGGTAAATCATTTTGTTTGTGTTTGAGTGTGTGTGTGTGTGTGTGTGTGTGTGTGAGGGTGTGTGTGTGTGTGTGTGTGTGTGTGTGTGTGAGGGTGCGTGTGTGTCTGTGCATGCGCCTGTGGGTGTCTGGACTTGCGCATAATTTGTTACCCCAACCCGTGGATGCCTACTGCTGTACCAAGTGTCCTAAATGTATGTGTGTGTGGTTAAATAAGTAAAGTGTATTTATGTGCTAGAGTGGGTGTGACCACATCCCACATAAAACTTTTAATTATTAGTCATAAAAACTCACCTGTTTGCTAAATACAATGGGTACCTATTAATTATAGTAGGTGTGTGTATGTGTGTCTGTGAGCATTTCTGTGTTTTTATGTGTGACCAAGCTTGATGCCCTTGACTTGAGGTGTGTTTACCTCCCATCTGGATACAATAAACAACCAAATATGATATTATACCACATGTGGTTTCAATTTACAGCCCTGGAACACATTCAGTGGTCGAGATGATGTAATGAATAAAAATGTTTCAATAAGTGAGAGTCCCATAGGACGTTATCTATAAATTTTAATGATGGCATCGTGACGGGGGGAGCATGGTGGTTCCTAAATAGGAATAAGTGGGTATAGATGATGGATGGATGGATGACATGATGACCAATCTCCTGTTCATGGCTTCATCCACAGGTCGCTCCCGGTGCTGCTTTGCTGATGAGGATATTGGAAGATTTCATTCACCTTATTGGAGAAGCTCAGAAGCCTTTCCAGAGTTTTTTAGTGGTTACAAACAACCTCAGTAAGTGTCACACAGTGGATCCACATGACATGGCAAAATAATTTCACACCAGTATCAGTGCTTAAAGTCGTTCATTGATTTTAATATGTTAGTGTTTTTTGTTTCACTACAGTCAGATTTTTTGTCATATCAAACCAAATTATCAAATGAAACTTAATATTGTATCTCATTTAAATGCACATCTGAATCCAAAAACATTTTTTTTCTCAAGTTTTGTCACGACTCAGTGATTTTTCAAGATAGTGAAGTTTGTTGCTTTTATTTTTTTGTCTAACCTTATCTTTCAACCGTATTCTTTGTTTCAACCCAAATTTTGCACTGCAGCGAGTTTCAAGTGTTTTTGGTATCTCTTATTTGTCTAGTGATAACTATTCAGCGAGAGCCAGTGTCAGCAGTTTCAAGCGATATCAACTTTCCCATGAAGGGCCGGAGAGGGATGAAAGACTGGGCCAGAACAGCAGAAGACAAGCTCTACATTCCTAAAGAGGTCTTCACAATCCCTACAGAGGGTAGGAGAACTGTAATAGATGTAACTTGCCCAGGGTTTGTCTAAACTTTAGGCATTCTACTTAAAACATGCGATCAGATGTATTTGTTTAAAGGGTTTTTCTAGCAGTTATTGACTAGACATGAAAGCAGGTACTGTATACCGCAATCCAAGAAGCAAGGCCGTGATTGAAAGGGGCTGTAAAAGGTGGTTTAATACACTTTGTTTTTTATGCTTGTCGATGTTGATAAGCCCTCCGACAGAGCACCCTGGACCCACTGCAATCATTGTGTTTTGCACATCGCACAACACATCTCACCATTATTATCAAAATGAGACAATGATGCTATTTTAAGCACAAACTAAAATCTGTCTTACGTTTTTAGTTGCCCTTACTCTAAGACTCACTTCTTAGACATGTAAGGACCTGCCATCACCCCACTCAACACTCTCTTTAGTCAAGGTCAGAGCAACTCGCCAAGAAGAGTTATCCCAGTGTGAATTCATGCACTTAGAGATGTGTCTCCTGGAAACGGATAGAAGGCTTCGCAAGGACGTTAAAGGGGAATGCTGAGAAGGATTTGGACTGTGAAGGGGCCCTGAAGGGGTTCTCAAGAAGATGCATGTCTTTCATCTGTGAAGAAGTGTGCTGTAGCCCCCTTGGGAGCATCAAGTCCTCACACAATTTCAAAAGATATCTCTTCGGTTTTAGCAACACAAGAAAGTTAAATGCTGTTAGTCTTTATCTTTATTTGGCTTTAAGTGAAGCCAAGAAACCAGCAAAGTGATTTTTGCAAACGCACACCAACAAATAAAGATGGAGGAGAATCTAAAGAGAAAGAATATACAAGGAGGCGTAGGAGGTACACAAAGGGACTGGAGCTTATATTGGATAAGAAAATTACTGTGGCAGATACACTCATCTACCAATCAAGGCAAAGGTCACATCCCACAGGAAATTACACCGACACACTTCCTGTCTGTCTCCTGCCCAAATTAAAGCTTAGAGAGGCTGCAGGCTGAGAAAAGAGACCTCCGACTTGCCCTAATAACACTGAATCTTTTTGATTGGCATTCAAGGCATCTAATATGCCAATCTCAGTGCACCTCACCTTACAGTACCTCACATACCTTGTCTTTGTCTCCTTGTTATGCACACTGTAATATGCTTATTGTAAAATGTCTACTATCTAACCATCCACCTTGTTCTTCGAGCTGTCTGTGAGGTGTTTATTCAATTCAATTCAATTTTATGCAACAGCAAATTCATATATCTCAAAAGATGAATTTTAGGCTGAAACTGAGGACTAGAGCGTTAGTAAGAGCTTGTTTAATGCTGCATTTCATTGTTTTATTCCTTTCATTCATCATGTCTCTCTTCTTTAGTTTACTGCATTTCATGCCTTTTTACCTGCACCTAGATTTTTTTACCCATTGTTCATGGTGGTGAATGTTTTGTCTCGTGCAGTGCTCATATGATATTCAGCACATGCCATTGCCATTCTAGCATATGGTATTTGGTAAATTGTTCTATCCAAATTGCAAATAGCCTTATGAGTTAGGACATTATTAGTATTCTTTGCTCCTGGGGGATCTCTGCTTCTTCCTGTTGGCAGTCCATGAGTTGAGGTCTTCAGTTGATTGCTATCAGTTAGTTTGGTTCATTTACTCCGTAATGAAAGCCTATCACAGATGGACAGCTTAAACATGCTCATAAGGGCCCATTGGCACCTTTGTGTGTGCACGTGCACACATGCAGGCAGCCAATTGATAGGTTCATGAAACGCTTCACTTAGCAAAGGCTGGGAATGTTCTTCACTGATTTTCAAGATGACAAACTCCCTGCTCTCCCTCCCTGTCTTTCTTTCTCTCCAAACACATGACAGACTGCATAGTGTCTTGCAGGCATGCACACACACACATACTGAACATCCAAACATACAAGGCAGCACTGCCTTTGTATTTTAAATACACCATTGCTTGTACATGTACAGGGGTTATGAAGTGTTAACTGCATATTACTCATGCTAGAAGACACACCACATGAACTGTGCTCTCTAATATGTTAACTACAGACTTCCTTATGTGCGATTTACTTTAAATTTAAGTAAATGACCTGGACATGGAAATGTTTGGGTTGCTAATTGACACCAAATCAAAGTTTTTGTTCTTTAATTAATAAGAATTCATTGATGTTTTAGGAATAAAGTCCACATATTGGTCCTTTTGACATGAGTGCAATGGGAAGATTGATGCCATCAATTGCATCAATGCATCAATTCATTTTAAAAAGTCAATTTAAAACTATTCTACACTATTTTTTATATTTTTTCTGTGTTGTATATAGCATTTGTGCAAAAAACAAAAGTGCAGAAGAAAGACACTTGGAAGGAAGGGAAATTGTAACTCACAAGGAACTGCTTGGATGGAGTTTTTTAATCTTTGATTAAAACCATAAATAACACCATAGCATCATCTCCAAGCATATCTTTTCCTGACAAATGGCATATTAAAGTTCATGGGTGGTGACTGGTGCTTTGCCATTTTGCTGGATTACAGCTGACCACCAATCACTTGGATGTTCAGCAAGGGAAGAGTGACAAAAAGTCCGTTCATGCGAAATTAGAGTTTTGTGATTGAGTGCTTTTGTAGTATTAATCATCCTTGAGTATAGGAGTGCCGCGCCCCCCCACACACACAGACACACAGATTTACCATTTACCCACAATACACTGAGTTTCCCATTTGCATGCCTTTGCAGACACTGTCCAATTGGGATCCATCACTTGGGTCTGTTTTTTTCCCCCTCAATCTCAAAATTGCTTTTTTTCTCCACTTTTGAGATCTTTTTGTCTTTTCTGCTTTCTTTCCTCATCTGTCTTGCATAGCTTTCTCTCTTCCTGAGTATTACCTCTACCTCTTAGGCAGCAGCACAGACAGATTTTGGATGAGTCACTGAGTAGATCTGATAGCATCAGCCTCCTCTGTCTCTTCCTTTCTCCCTCTCTTCCCTTGTTGATGCTTCTCCATCGCTTCTCTTAGCCTAAAAGGGCAAAGGAGGGAGTGGCATCTCTCAACATGAACTCTCTTCCTCATACTTTTCCTCTCTCCTTTCTTCCCCACTTCCTCACTTGAGAAAAAGTGACATTTACAGAGGGACACTACGTCTCTTTGGGAGCCCCTGCTCTTTTTGCCAAAAGAACACAGAAAGAAATGATGGAAGGCAGAGGTAAAGAAGAATTGTTGAGAAAGATGGAAAAGTTTCAAAAAGTGGGCTGCAGAATGGCAGCAACATTAGGGGTAAATACTGAGAATGAGGAAAGAAAGAATAGATTTTGAAACCAAAAAAATAGAGAAAGGAAGGACATTGTCTAAAGTGGGCTGAACACTCTGACTTGATTTTGACTGTATTTACTCAAGTTAATTACATGTTTGAGCGATGACTTAGGTTTAGGAATAAGGCTGCTGTAATACATCTGCCTAAGTGGGAGGTGAACTGCTAGCTGATAAAACGCAAACACATTGACACAAATATTATCTCTGCTCTCACAAAGTGGGATCTTGCATCTGAACTAGAGGTAGCTGTTTAGCTCAGATGCATATCCTAATTACTTTGAGCTGTCAGATGCTTCAGGACTGTGTTGCACTTTGCTAAAATGTTCTTATTTTGATGTAGCAAACAGATCATTTGTCAGCAACAGTTTAAGAATAAATGTGAAGTACAAATTGCAGGTTGACGAGACAGGTGGAATTAGTGCTTGAGTGTTTTACCAGGTATTAGATGTGCTTGCATTTTTTTTTTTATTATCATTTTATTGTATACCAAACTGTCTACCACCTAGACTTTCTTTTCTTCTAACATACATTTACTGTGTTCTTTTTCACATATAAAACTGTACTTTTTGCTTTTTGTCCAAACTTTTATTACTGTCTCAACATATATATATGTAAGTATGTATGTATGTATGTATGTATATCTTGAAGGTCCATGATACTGATTTATGTGTTTCAGAGACAGAGACGGAGTCTACAGAGTCCACAGTGTACTATGTCATTGGTGCCATCTTGTACAGGACCTTGGGAGTCATCTTACCTACTCCAAAGTGAGCTATTCTCTGTGTCTTTTCTTTCTTTGTTTCTTTAATATTTCAAGTGTTTCAAACTATATATCGCTGTCTACTGCTTTCCATGTACTTTCCTTAATCTTTATGCATGTTTTTTCCCCAAAACTTTCTAGACAACTTTTAATCTTCCTTGTAGCCACTTTTTTTCTTTTTTTGGTTTGTTTCCATTTAGACTACCCTTCTATTTCTGTGCCCTTTCTTCTGTCTTTTCTTCCTTCTACCTAATTCCAACCTCCAATTCTCCATCTGACTACTTCTTCTTCTTGCGTCTGCCTAGTAATCAGAGAATATCTTGGATCTCTGAAAAAGATCCCTGGATGTTTCTCTCATTTTGCATTGTCAGTGTATTTTTGGACAGTGTACAGTGGGCTTTGAATGGGTGAGGGCCTAATGGGTCTTGAAACTTGCATAGAACTTGCAAAAATGAAGTTGGGAGAGATTTCGAGGTTGTCAAAAGGCCATTGGGATATTCTGTTTGTGATGGCCCTGGGCCCTTTTATTCAGGTCACTGCACTTGGTTGTGGATGAGCTAGATCTGTTAAAACCCTTTTTCCCCAGTAGCTCTGCTGAATGCAAATAGGTCCACTGTTCTCTTTTTACTTATGGGCTCTCTTTGACGTTCTCCTTTACTCATTAGGTTTTATTTATATGTTTATTTATTTATGAATATATTTATTTCTGCAAACACATTCAAAAACCCTCAAAAGCATGGAAGTGGAATAGATATGTGTGTCTATATTTGAGTGTTTGCGGGTGTATGCATGCGTCTGTGTGTATGCAATTCAATACAATTCTCAAAGCATACCTCTCTTGTATATGTTTGTGTCTTTGTAGTCCCCCTGCAGTGATCAACTCAAAGATCCTGACAGTGACAGTACGACCCGAGCCACAACCCAGCGAGCCCATGGTGGTGGTGGAGCTGTCACCACTTTTTAATGTGAGTAGAAAATCTTTTTTCCACAGCTATTAGAGTCACTTTGTTTTTATGTGTCTGCATGTATTTTAATATAAAGAGTGGCTGGTCATGAGTTTGTAAGATAGTGTAGTAGTGCATTTCTATCGTCTGCCACCACAGATATGTATTGGAAAGGTGTGCGTTTTTGGTGCAGCAGATGAAATCCCTTATTTGTGTCTTAATAGTATTATGTGTTACTTGTTTCATTTGGACTTTCCAATGCAAGGGTGTGTCTTTTAATGCAACCACAGGGGGGCACAATCCAGTATCTTCATGTGCCGGTCCCAAGTCCGGTTAAAGGCAGAAGGTTGTGTCAGGAAGAGCATCTGACGTAAAATTTAAGCCAAATCAAACATGCAAATCACAAATATGACTTCCATACCAGATCGGTCACGGCCGGGGTTAACAATGACCGCCACTGGTGCTGTTGACCTACAGGGTGCCAGTGGAAATTGGACTACTGTTGGTCGAAGAAGGAGAGGAGGGAGGCGTGTTCATAGGCAAAGAGAGAAGAGGAAGGGCACAAGTGTAGGACTTAGAGTAGGGACTTTGAATGTAGGGACTTTGTCAGGGAAAACTAGAGAGTTGGCTCCCAGGCCCTGGGAGGTGATCAGGGAGACAGGTTACTTGGGTACTTGGTGTGTCATTTGGAAAGAGGAAAGCAGATAAAGAGACTTGGTGGTGGAATGAGGAAGTTCAGGAGTGTGTTAAGAGGAAAAGGTTAGCTAAGAAGAAGTGGGACTGAGAGGACAGAAGAGAACAGACAGGAGTACAGGGAGATGCAGCATAAGATGAAGGTAGAGGTGGCAAAGGACAAACAAAGGGCATATGAGGATTTGTATGATAGCTTGGACTCTAAGGAGGGAGAGGTGGATTTGTGCAGTTTGGCGAGGCAGAGAGACAGAGATGAGAAGGATGTGCAGAGGGTTAGGATGATCAATGACAGGGATGGAAATGTGTTAACAGGTGCCACAAGTGTGATGGAAAGACGGAAGGAATACTTTGATGCCAGGAAAGAGTAAAACAGATGCAATATTTTTATTTTGAAAATGCTGATGGAGTAGTACAGAGAAGGTCAGAAGGAACTGCATTGTGTCTTTGTAGATTTGGAAAAAGCGTATGACAAGGTGCCGAGGGAGGAGCTGGGGTTTTGTATGAGGAAGTCAGGAGTGGCAGTGAAGTATGTTCGAGTGGTGCAGGACATGTATGAGAGCTGTAAGACAGTGGTGAGGTGTGCTGTAGGGGTGACAGAGGAGTTCAAGATGGAGGTGGGACTGCACCAAAGATCGGCTTTGAGTCCCTTCTTGTTTGCTGTGGTGATGGACAGACTGACAGATGAGGTTAGACAGGAATCTCTGTGGACGATGATGTTTGCAGATGACATTGTCATCTGTGGTGAGAGCAGGGAGCAGGTGGAGGAAAATCTAGAGAGGTGGAGCTTTGCTCTGGAAAGGAGAGGAATGAAGCTTAGCCGCAGTAAAACAGAGTACATGTGTGGAAATGAGAGGGACTCAAGTAGAACGGTGAGGTTACAGGGAGTAGAGGTGAAGAAGGTGGAGGATTTTAAGTACCTAGGGTCAACAGTCCAGAGCAACGGAGAGTGTGGAAAAGAAGTTAAGTGACGTGTGCAAGCAGGTTGGAACGGGTGGAGGAAAGTGTCAGGTGTGATGTGTGACAAAAGAGTGTCAGCAAGAATGAAAGGAAAGGTGGACAAGACAGTGGTGAGACCAGCAATGTTGTCTGGTTTAGAGACAGTGGCACTGAGACAAAGACAGGAGGCAGAGCTGGAGGTAGCGGAGCTGAAGATGTTGAGGTTCTCTCTGGGAGTGACGGGGATGGATAGGATCAGGAATGAGGACATCAGAGGGACAGCTCATGTTAGATGTTTTGGAGAAAAAGCCAGGGAAGCCAGACTGAGATGGTTTGGACATGTTCAGAGGAGGGACAGTGAATACATTGGTAAAAGGATGCTGAGGTTAGAGCTGCCAGGAAGGAGGTCTAGAGGAAGACCAAAGAGGAGGTTCTTGGATGTAGTGAAGGAGGACATGAGGATAGTTGTTGTGGGTGAGGAGGATACAGAGGATAGGGTTAAATGGAGGCAGATGATTCGCTGTGGTGACCCCTGAAGGGAGCAGCCGAAAGGAGAAGAAGAATGCAAGTTTGTGTTTCTTATAGACTTGTATATTAAGCAAGCTTTGACCAAGAAAATAAATTTCTTTAAGGCTTTAACAGATCGTCATCTCCCAGCTGACCCATGTTTCCTGAGTTCAGATGAAAGAGAAAGTGCTGGATGCTATAAAGCTCCATAGCGCTCAGTGAATTGCCTGAATAAATGCAGACCTTTTTGACTTCCCTATATCGCAGTGTCTCCCGGTGCCTATTCAGTTTATATTACAGTGGAGTGCATTATTATAAACGACTCGTGGGGTGTCTTCAGTGGAAAGGACTAAATGCAGGTTTAATGAGAGGCACTCTTCACGACCTCAATAAGATGCAAGCATCATTAGCCATTCTTATATGTAAAGGTGGGCATAGTTTTGAAAATCATATATTTGCACACACACACATACTAAAATCTCAGTTTCTTGCAGTGTCAATCAGGACATCACGGTCAAACTGATTGCACAGTTTTCATTAACAAGACTTTGTATCCATCACCTGCCCCTCCATCATCTTCATTGTATAATCATGGGCTTTTATTTATTTGCTTCTACTTTTTATTTTTCAGTTATTCAGCTTTTTAACACTTTTGGCAAACCAGAGATACTACAGGTTGTAGACACTCTGGATAGAGGGTAATGTCTTGATGGTGATAGCAGCATGCTGCGCTGTACTGCTAACTGCAGCCACCTGGGGAGGATAGACATTTCTCTGGCACAGGGCCAGGACGGAGTGTGCAGATAAACACCCATGAAAGGAAGGACTTAGTTATCCTGGTTAAAATTATACTATTTCAAATTACCACACATCATCTATACTCGCTTATTCCTATTTTTCGGGTCACAAGGATCTGCTGGAGCCTATCCCAGCTCTCTTTGGGTGAAAGGCAGGGGTCCACCCTGGACAGGTCACCAGTCCATCACAGGGCCACATAGAGACAAACAACCTCACACACTCACACTCACTCCTATGGGCAATTTAGAGTCACCAATCAACCTGACATACATGTTTTTGGACTGTGGGAGGAAACCAGAGTACCTGGAGAAAACCCACACAAGTACAGGGAGAACATGCAGACTACACACAGAAAGGCCCCGACTGGGTTTCTTGCTGTGAGGCAACAGTGCTAACTACTAAGGCACTGCTAGCCCAATTATTTCAAATTACCTTTCTATAAATTCTTCAGGAGATTGAAGTAAAACACAGTTGTGAAAAGCAGTAACAGAATCAAATGTCCTGATGCTTTTTATAGATTAAGGTCTAAGATGCTCAATTCTACATATCCCATGTAGTAATTGTCTTTTTTAAATGCTCATGGAGGGAAGACGTTGAACTACAGTGTAATGCCATTAAGAGGAAAATGTTTTTTTATGTGAAAAATGCACTATAAAATGAACCATCTCTGTCACATAATTAAATGATATGACTGCAGAAGGTAAAATGGTTATAATAACATTATTTGACATGCAGTATCATTTAAATCATCTTACTAATTTTCATTACTCATAGCCAAATATACTGTAATAATAATTGCTTCTTGAAGTTAATATAACTTTAATCAACTCATCACAGCAAAATAAAACACAAAAAGACTGTTTCATAACATGTTTCCATCTGTACTGATTTCTTCTAACGTATCCAGCCGTCCAGCTAGCTGCCATAACCGCTTCCCCCTGTTTTTGGGGGAAGCGGTTATGGCTTGACAAATTTGTGATTTGTGATACTGGGCTATATACATTTAATTTGACTTGACTGGACAGTTAAGTTTGGTGGGAGTGCAGTGTTTAGATCTTGACTTTGACTTTTGACTCCTGCTTATAGTAAAACATCCTAATCTGAACAGTTGTTAGCCATCAGTAGGAAAATGAACATTAAGAACACACATCTTCAAACTATCATTTTATATTAAAATTTAAAACTTTTTGTTTTTTTGCTTTTATCAAGAAGTGTGAGAACAAATGGAAAATTGGACAATTGGAGCTAAGTTGTATGAGAATCAATATCTCACACTGGCTTTAAAACTAAATATTCATTTAAGTAGACCTATCTCTAGGAGACATGAACTACACCAAAATAAAGAAAAGGTTTTATTTTCCTCTGGGGAGTTTCCTGTCATGGTCTTCAGCTGATGTAGGTGTCAACCTGGGCCATTGTAGAAACAACTAGCTGCTGAGGCAGTGCCATGGCAACAGCTGCCGCAGGCTTCACTCTCAAAGGGCATGTAGGGATTTCTCTGCACTGTCATGTATTCACAGGGAGGACATCTGCCCAAGTCAGACCCCCCACGTATTTTCCAGGTGTCAAAGTGTGTATATGACTTTATTGGAGAGTAAGAAGCAGAAGGCCAAAACACCTGTGATCCCTACACTAAACCAGTACTGTAGAACAGATAACAAGTGTTACCCCTTACCTCCCTCCACCTTCATTTATATATCATAAAAGACAGTGCCGGCTGGCTTTGTGAACATAAGCCACCAGCTTTTCTGGCAATTTCACTGTAATCTAATTCACTTTCATCAGTCAATCTATCCAGGTTGCTCCATTTTATTATCTGAATCTATATACTTTTAAACAGAGTAGGAGGCTTGTGGGACACCCTGAACCAGCATGGTCTTGGTCTATTACAGTAGCTCATTTCATCTGATTAGCTTACAATATTCATAGCCAGTGTTCACTAAGCAATTTGCCACCGAACGACTACCACATGTGGCTGTGAATACCTTGAAGAAAATTATTGTCTCTTTTGAGAGAAAAAGAAGACAGAGCTGTTAAGGTAGACACCATTATTACCATCTATAAAGGCAGCTGACATGTTTCTCCCTTTGAGAGGCATCAATCGAGCAGATGCTGTCATTATGCAACGTATCATCACTAAAGAGGAAGCAGACATTGTGGGAGTGTGTGGATGTCACTCCGGCTGTAGCATACAGTCAAGCGCGATACCCGCTGATTGATAGAGGAATGCTAAAAGAACCCACCACACTAATGCATGCCCAGGGACATCTAATGTTGGTGGTGGCAGTCTATGCATGATGCAAAACAAAATGCTGTCATCCATCAATCTCTGTCACCCAGCCTCTGATGCTGTGTATATAAATGTTGCATCATCCCATCCTCTCAAATTCCAGCCATGCAGAGACCACTGGATTCACTAATGCATGGGAGATCAGTGAGTTCTGTCAAGTGTTCTGGTAAGGAGCAGTGACCTTGACTTTAAAGAAATAAATCATATTGCAAACATGAATGCGTATCACCTTTTTCTCTAAACACTGATGATATTCAGAAAACTTTCAATTTGCTCTTCATTCAAGAGGAAATAATCTCTTCAAATTTTCCCCAGGCCCCAGTGAGTTTTTTACCAGTGGACATGATCCTTCTTTATAATGGAAAAATCAGTCTGGCTGTGGAATTACTGCTATAATCCTCTTTGCCATAAGGGGGAGCTCAAAGGCAAAGTGCTTAATGCAGGACTAAGAAAGGATCAACAAACTGGCACAGATAGGGATCCATTTTCCACTGCATCCTCTGCTCCATCAGCCCAGTGGAAGAATGGCAACTCACTTGTGACTAGTTAATAAACCTGAGCACTGTTCTCTAAGGGACTCACAAAATGTATCCGTCTGTTGGCTCTCTCGGATGTAGTCACTGTGAGCATTAAGCATTTAATTCTTTTGATTTAGAAATAAAAGACACCAGACACCCACAAAGTTCATGTTATACCCCAATCCCAAGCCACTCCTTAGGTTGAAAGAGTGTAGGCGATACTGTTAAAAGTAATCAATGCAGAGATCACTGAAGATCACTAGTGAAACAGTTTGTGAAGAGTCAGTTAAAGACACTGATCCTGTGATTGATTTACTGACTTATAGCAAGTCTTTCTTTGCCTCTGCACATCGCTGAGCTTTGAATACCAGATGATCCACTTCCCGTTTGACCCCCAGCAGTTGGTTTCTAATCTAGTGGATGAAAAATTAGTTCATAGTAAATCACTGGTGTTTAGATAAGGGATTGTATAACTTTACTACTTGCATTTTCTGCATGTTTAACTCATTAACTAGAATATTCTGTACTGTATATGAGGATGTTTAGCAATAAGGGAAGTAACTAAATTTATTTAGTGCAAAACATGGCCCAGGTGAGCTTTTACACACTCTGAAATTGTGATACTTAAGTATATTTTACTGCTTCATAGTTGTTTACTGCTTTCCACTGTGGTTGTACTTAAGTAAAGAATCTGAATGCTTTTCCACTACAGGATGTTTATGACTCCAGCTTGCTGTGTATTATTGTCCATGAAATGGCTTTTCTTTTTGTCTCTAACTTTCTCAATTCACTGCTCGCACACCTTCTCCCTTTCTGCAGCAGCAGCAGCAACAGCACCTATTTGCTGTTCTGTCCTCCGACAGAAACTTTTCCATCTCTCCCTCCCACCGTCTGTCTCAGTTCTTCTCTTTCACTGTCTGTTTACCTCTCTCCATCGCCCATGCAGCATCACTTTTTCTTCCGTGGCAATGAGCTATTCTGTCTTCTCTCTACCTCCCCCTCTTACTCATCCTCACGACTGGTAATAACAGCTTATCTTCTCTCCCCCCCCCCCCCCCCCCCCCCGGCCCCTCTCCTTTCCTCTATCTTGCAGGGTACATCAGATTCTCAGTGTGTTGTCTGGGACTATGGCAACCCGTAAGTTACTCTGAATAATTCTGCTAAAAATGTGTGCATGGGTGTATGTACAGTGCAGCAATGCATGAATCTGTGTTTGCGTGTGTGTCTGTCCATCTTATGTGGGTCCATGCCCAGTCAGATTCATTTTATTAATGGACTGAAAACACCCTAATGAAGTTCCTTGTGTTAGTGTTAATTAAATTAGTCAGTAAGAGCAAACACCATTCTCTTTGTGTTGCTAAGAGTTCAAAAGTAACATCACTCACAACGCATCAGTGGAGCAGGTTCTCCTTTGTTGCAGTCCCCTTTTTCAGTGTTTTACTATCTACTGCTTACTTTTACTAACATCATGTTGGAGGTAATTATGTTTCCCTTGTGGACATTAGTTAAATTTGAATTATCCAGTTTTATGCCATCAGTGACCTGAAGCCAGACTTTTAATAGGTTTACTTTTGTTTGTAGGCCACTGGCTCTTTGACATAGTTTTCTAAGCATTTCCTGAGTATCCCAGATAGAGAACTGCACAATTGATCATGCTTTTTTTTTTACCATTAAGCCACAAAGTGATTGCTGTTTTTGTCAATAACAAAGTCAGATCTGTTCAGAACCTTTAAAGCAAGGACTGGTTCCAGGTCAGGGTCACTTTCACACCCACAGACTGCTATAAAAATAGAGTTTTATTGTTTTAATTTGAGTTCCTTTATGATGCACAGAATTTCTAGGTATAAGGTCAAGGTGGCTGCCTGTATAAAGCACATTATATGTAGTTAGGGGTAGGCTACTAAAAACTTTGAGTTTGATTAAATATGAAATAAAATATGTATTTTATGATGTTTTAAGTCAGCATTGACTTTTATATTTTCAAAAGGCCCAGGATTTCTATACCTAAAAAGGTCCAATCTGGTGGTATTTTAGTTCACACACATAAAATATATTACCAGTGCACATTTTGTAGATATAATCAGCAAACATGATTTCTTGTTTTATTAAGGTAAAAGGTTCATTCTTGACCTTGTTAACTAAAGGTTTATTTACTTACTTTCCAAGAAGCTGTTGACCACATCCAGTAACATGGTCTTCATCAGGGGTTCACGTTCAAACTCTATATCAACTTTATTTACTTTTAGGACTTATTGTCCATGTTGGTTAAAGGCTGAAGGTTACTTTAAGCTTGTGCTCATTTATGGTTCCATGACAACAGAAAGAACTTCATCTGCTGATGAAGTCCTCGAGATAAAGTTAAATGCTCCAGAGCAAGTGAATAACTGAGTGTTAAATGGAGAACGTATTGTAAACTGTTTCATTACAATGTTGATATAAAATACCAGGCTGGGGGATAATGCAGATGAGTTGTATACAACCCATCATTGTTTGAACATCTTTTTTTTTTTTTTAAAGACAGATTTGACAGGTAATGCTTCACCAGAGCAAATGGCTATAATAAGAACTGAATTTGTCATGGGGCCTTAGTTTCTTTCCTGTCTACTGTGACAACAAGACAGATGAGTGCAAAATTCTGGTCAGCTCAGCTTTCCCCTTGAGATCACATTAGTTTATCCAGTTCTAGAGGAGTACTCTCCAGTGACCAAAGCGCACAGCACAAGTTTCCAAGAAGAGGATAAGACATTGTAACTTATCAAACTACCCTTCTTCATCAAGTAGGAGGGAGACAAAGCTTGGCAAAGTCAATTAACTAGCAGGAAGATTACAGCTGCAATCAAATTAAATTTGCAGACATTATGAGGGCAGAGAGCCAAACAGAATATAAAGTGGCAAGGTGGCAGTGATGTCTATCAACCAAACATACTCAAACTGGGAGGGATGTGGAACACATCCAAATGTGTTTGCCATGGATTAGGTAATATATTTGCAGACACACTTCTAAAAGGTGCACAGACAAATACTGAGAATGGCACAAATGTGACTTGGTCAATTCAGTTAACAAAATAATTATTACAAATGTATCTGTAGTAAAAAAATTATTAATTCATAATATTTAAAATTGTATTACATATCTGCAGTATGAGAAAGGAAATAATTTAAAATGTCAACTATACCACCTAGGGTAAAACTCTATTGCAAAGGCTATCAGACCTTTTAATTAGGTCACAAAATGTCTACTTTTTAAAATTGGTCACTACCATAACCAAGATAAATTCCTATAAAATAACACAAATCATAAGATATATATTAATAATACAAAAAAAGTCAGCATTAGTGTTGGTTTTGAGTGCATGAAGCCACCAGTTTGGTGCTGATCAATGATAAACACTGAACATGCTATTGGCCTGGGCTGGAGTATTTGCATGAAGGGACACAGACGACTGAGATCAGGCTTTGGAGGTAACTTGTCAGGTGGTTTCCAACCCCACAATGATCAATTAAAAAAAACAAAACATCAAACAAACCAAAACCATGAAACAAGAATTAAGGTAATATGAGGCAACACTGCAGCAGCACAAAATAAATCATCTTAAACATGCCTAAAACCTCATTACACTGACCCCATCACACAAACACATATGCTGACTGCGACCTAGGTTAATGTGACACACAGTAAGCAAAAGCCAACAACAAACCAAGAATGTTCTAATTATAATCACCGATTATGATTGTCTGGATTTTAATGACCATCAGCTATTCCAGCTTTCTGAAATGAAGGATGTCCATAAGTTGTTGCATTTTGAGCTAATGCACAGACTTGACTGCTTTAGTGTAAACAGCCTTAGGTCATCCACACATGTCGTTTGGGTGCACAGATGCTGCTAGGAAAGGTGTGAGTGTGTGAAACCCAGCCAAGTGGTGAACCTCAATTTAAAAAGAATTACTGAAGCTGCAAAATCTTATCTTCACATGTTACATTTTTATACATGCACAAAAACGTATGTGCATCATGTAGAGTAGAAAGAAGGACAGACACCTGCACGCATAATCACTAACCACACTTGATGGCATATCAGTCCTACTCCATTTAGTTGTCAGTTCAGGGCAGTAGAACTTGACTGGAGCTGGGCAAGAGCATGCAGTTGATATGGACAGAGAGCATGTTGTACAAAGCAGCTGTTTGTTTGCTGGAGGATATCACCTCTCTCAACCTGGCAGTCTCTCTAACTGTGCCACAGGCTTTGAGCAGGAGGCAGAGAAGAGGTGGAGACTGTGCACTGTAGATAGCAATGGGAAGAGAGGGCAAACAGCAGCAGCTGAACCACACAGCAGCAGAAAAGAAGTTCAGCTTGCAGAAAATAACTAATGCTGAATCTCTCTATGGCCTGTGGAGACTATACTTGTACACACATTCAAAAAACAGATTATATGCTGCATTTGTACTTTTGTATCTTTTCCCCATTAATTTTTATAATGCACATTGTTATTGTGTACTTAGAGATTACGGATTGTGCAAAGACTCAAACTTCTTCTTCTTCTTCTTCTTCTTCTTCTTCTTCATTTCTTTCGGCTGCTCCCTTCAGGGGTCGCCACAGCGAATCATCTGCCTCCATTCAACCCTATCCTCTGTATCCTCCTCACCCACACCAACTATCCTCATGTCCTCCTTCACTACATCCAAGAACCTCCTCTTTGGTCTTCCTCTGCCTCCTTCCTGGCAGCTCTAACCTCAGCATCCTTTTACCAATGTATTCACTGTCCCTCCTCTGAACATGTCCAAACCCTCTCAATCTGGCTTCCCTGGCTTTTTCTCCAAAACATCTAACATGAGCTGTCCCTCTGATGTCCTCATTCCTGATCCTATCCATCCTCGTCACTCCCAGAGAGAACCTCAACACCTTCAGCTCTGCTACCTCCAGCTCTGCCTCCTGTCTTTTTCTCAGTGCCACTGTCTCTAAACCAGACAACATTGCTGGTCTCACCACTGTCTTGTCCACCTTTCCTTTCATTCTTGCTGACACTCTTTTGTCACACATCACACCTGACACTTTCCTCCACCCGTTCCAACCTGCTTGCACACGTCTCTTCACTTCTTTTCCACCCTCTCCGTTGCTCTGGACTGTTGACCCTAGGTACTTCAAATCCTCCACCAACTTCACCTCTACTCCCTGTAACCTCACAGTTCTACTTGAGTCCCTCTCATCTCCACGCAGAGACTCAAAGCTATAGCATAAAGCCCATCATCAGCCCCATCATAACTGTCTGTGTGCATGTTTTTCAGCAGTGGTGGTCTATTTAGAAATCTGCAAGCAATTTCAGTGGTAGCTGTCTCTCATTTGTGCTCCCTTTCAGCCGGCTAAGTTGGCCAACAGTTTGTGGCACTCACAGTTCATCTCAGTATTTATGTGTGAGTGTTTATTTATTTATTTTGCCCCTAACAGGCCCATATGTCGGCGCCATCTGCCCACCCAAATCGTTGCACTCGCCATCCTTCCCTGTGTTCCCCCATGTGCCTGTCTTCTCAGCCTACTCTCAACCTGTTTTCATTTGCCTTGCCAGCTCAAAAAGATACTGTTATGTTTAGCTCTCATAAAGGTTTTACAGGATTTAAAAATGGGAGTTCAGATTAATGGAAGCAAATGAGGATATTAACAGTAAAATGTACTATTTCTGATCATGCTTGGCGTTATACTGTGCATGGATATGAAATAGAAATAGACAATAAGTAACTTTCATGTCATCATTCTTGTCAGTCCTCAATCTATGCTGGATTATTTCAGACTCTTTCACTGTTCTGCAGTCTTTCACTGACTCTCTCACTGTCTCGCTCCCATTAAAACTGATGATGGGTGTTCAGCTTCTCCTCACTATATGGTTTCTGACCTTGCCTCTGGCATCTCCACGGCCCTCTCTATGCCTGCTTATGAGATATCTGTCAGAACTCCCACTGATGCACACATACTCACATACATACTTATGTCGAGTGGATCATAAATGTCTGTGGCTACATTAGATTGTATATGTGCCATTCCCAAATGTACTGTACTGATTCTATAATGTAGTAACTGCTTTTTCACTTGGAACAACCTGCCTGCTTGTTGGCATTTAGAAAATATACATTCGACTACTCAAACATTTATTTATGCACAATTAGACATTTCACATTCGTGTGGCTTTTACAGTGTAAAAGCAGTATACAAGTGAGCAAGCTGACATAACTATGCATCATAAGTGGGCAGTATCATTTAAAAGCATGTTTAAAAATATGAGCCAGTAGTCAGAGATAGTTATATACACTGTGGATGGATGAATGATAGTGAGCTTGTGAAGAACTGAGGGTCACTTAATCCTGTTTTCTAATCCCCAGTGGTCTTTAGCTTGATTAGGAATCAGTGGTTAAAGACCCCAGCACCCCACCCTACTCCTCACCACTCATCACTTCCATAGAGTTAAAATGGCCTGGTATGCAACGAGTTGCTCTAACATCCTCAGTCTGACACGGTAGATAGAGTCATGCTTTTGGCTGACTGATCTGGCACAGCTATCAGCTTTGGCACAGACAGGTCTCAACCTTAAATGAAGTAAAAAGTCAAAGGGATATTCTGCAACCTGCCAAAAATCTAGTTGGACACAAATCTGGCCAAAATGTAATTACATTTATTTTACAAAAAGGCATTTCAGCTAGTTCAGACCTTTGGCAAGTGTGTAACGGGTTTTCTCATTCTCATATTCGCAGCCCTGCTATTAAAATAGAATCTGTTACACTTCATTTAAAACAAACAAGTAAATAAATTTTCAAAAATTGATGAATAAATACATTCCTCTTGGATACTTACCTCCACACGTTCATTCTGTACTGCGAAAACTCTACCAATTTATTAATGTTTGTCTGCATGTGTGTTACACCTTGTGATAGACCTTGCTCATAGTTTGACCGAGTGCATTCTGAGTCAATACACTGTGACCCTGAGCATGGTGATTGTATAGAATAGATGGATGGATAGTATGAATTATATATTGTGTCCCTGAGGAGACAACAGCTAGCTCAAGTTTAAAATAACCCTTTATGTCGTTACATGTAGTAGGTAAAGAGTAAAGAGTAGTAGTAATAGCTTAACGTTTTACTGCATGTAACTTTGCTTTGATGTTTCTTTCAAAGCGGTTTTATTAAACACAACTAAGTAAGCCCTAAAAATGACCTGTAATGTACATTCTGATGTTATATATATTTTAGTTGTTAATGAAAGAGTTTAACTATTTATCTTTCCTACCCATCTAAAATGTTTTGCATTAATTTACCACATTCATATATTTTCATTAGTCCTCAGCACAGACACTGACAGAGGAACACTAACACTCTTAGTGTAGCTACCAGGCGGAGGGGGTGGAGGACTGATAGGGCTTGCTCTACTTTTCCATCTGACAGAGCAGAAGGGATCAAGGCTGTGTCGAACAGTGAGTCATTGCAGGAGTCGTCCAGTAGGGCTTATGTGGGCTCTGCCTCCACTGGGTGTTACAGACGTGAACAGGCTCTTAACTTATTTCCCCAGCTATGACAACTCAGAGAGTCCTTAGAGAGTGCGTTAACATGGTAGCTTCGATTCTCAGAGGGTAATGCTCTTGGTACTAATCAGTTCTAAGTGGACGATACAAGTCTGGACTTAGGTTATGGTTGCTTTCTGCTACTCGACTTCATGGATAAATGTGGGCTGCTTGGACTTAAGAATAGTTCTTTCTTGGGTGATGAGGTTATAATGTTTATTTCCAAAGCTACTCATTTATTTATTTCATATGTTACTTTTATTGATTAAATTATCATGTGACCCACGAGGGTGAAGGAAGCACTGTATGTTAGCGTATGGTCACGCATAGCCTTTAGAGCCGATGCTGTTTGCCAAGTGCATAATATAGGGTTATGATGAATTTGTAGTGATTAGTATGTGAAGTTTAGATTAGAAATAGTGGAAAAGACTTGCTCCACTCTGTCGATTGGAATACATTGCCTCTTCAGTGTTGGATCTGTAGTTTGTGAGCGATTAGGTAAGTAATATTAATATCCTCTTCATGTCTATTCTAGGTAATTTTGTGGTTGTTGAGTTAAGCTCTCCAGACGATTTTGCACCACAATTAGACTCTAACAAAATCTTACGTGTAGCCTAAAGTCAAGTGTGCAGTATTTGTCTTATGCTTATCTTGTTGACTTGCCACATTATCCTCTTTACTCTTGTGCTGCTTAGAAGTAGGCTGAGAGGTCACTGTGTTAGTGCTTTACGAGACTCAGAGTTGTCACTTTGGCCTTAAGTATTCTGGTTGAGCCCCCTGTAAGATGCTGTGGAAATGTCCAATATGCAGACAAATCCACTACATTTTCTGAGAGGCATCGTTTGATAACTTGGTTGCATATAGTCAAAAAAAACTTTTTAATACTCCGTTTCTTCAGGAGTCACTTTCTTCTGAGCCATACAGCCTGTCCATGTTAATACATGAAAGCAGGCAGTCAGAACATCGGGCCATTTATAGCTGTAGCTGAAACCAGTATCTCTGTTTTTCCTGTTCTCTCACTAGCTCTCACCAGGAAGAAAGATAATCCAAGGAAAGAGGCTTAAAAATTAGCCCATGGTCATGCCAAAGGGCAGATTTGGGCAGTGGAGGCCAATGACAAAGCATCCTCCTCACATGACAATTAGGGAAGGAGCAGGAAGGAGGGTGTTGTGTGACAACCTCACAAGAAAAACAATTGGAATTCAACTACAATGTACTGGATAAACATCTCTATTAAGACGTATTCAACTGTCCATGTTAAAGTAAGTGAAATAGAGAACAATAAATACGTAGCAGAGGAGTAATGGTGTTGTAAACTACCTGTGAAGCATCCTGAAGTATTGACATCTCTGGCCTTGTGATGTCGGCTTACTTTATTTTTTTAATTTATTTATTTATTTTTGTTTTACATTGATTCCGTCACAATAATGGTGCATATATCAGAGGAGATTCATGTTTCGTCCCTGAGCCAATCCCTAAAATGTGGGACTCACATCAATAAATATTTCATGTTTGAGTTACTGCAACAGAAATAACATTTAGAAGCATAAGCCTTGCACATAAACATTACAGCAAGCAAGCTTCAGATAATCTTGCAGCATGTTTTTTATAAGCCACATCTTTACATTAGTCAGGGCAAGAGAGGAAAGCTTAGTTCCTCCAGAGTTAATAACTGGGTCAAATACATTTATCCATGGAGATATGCATGCACAGAGTGGAACGTGAACATAGGACTACATTGTGCTGAATATTGTAGTGCAAATGTGTACTGGCCAGTCCTGCATAATAGGTGGCATGAAAGGTTGAGTAAGTACAGATGATTTGTATAATGTGAGGATTTGCTTCAGTGCTTTCTAGCATATTGAGATGTAAAGGCCAGTATGCACTAGCTCTAGTGAATGTGCATTCTGGTTCCCTGATGATCTGGGTTGTAGGGTCTACCAGAATAGATTCCGTGAGTCAGAATAGATGTTCTCTCCCACACACTTTTCCCTCATTTCAATCAAGAATACTAAACTCCTGGAATCATAAAGAGTCAAAGCACAGAGTAATAAAAAAAAAGCAGGACTAACCTATAGCCAAGTATAATTTTGTCTGAACATTATGCATCCAGTAAAAGGAAAAATAGCTTGCTTGTTTTTCTTTTTTTAATGGGGTGACATATCTGTTTAAGCCAGACTCAACTACAGTAAAAAATAAAGACATGTGTTGAATCTTTCACAAAAATGACTGGATCGACATGTAGTCTAGTTGGCGCAAAGATTCCCCTTAAGCAATTTGGCCAGTCGAACTGCATACTAATTAGTGCATCTTGTACATATGGTCGTCGTGGACAATTTGGGAGGGAATTATTAGGAAATTAGATATTTAATGCACATAGATATATATTTGAATAATTAAAACACTGGTGAATGTTAATGAAAAATTAGGATATAAAAAATAAATAAAAGTCTTACCATATTGGCATATTTAATGTCACATTTGGCCAGAAATGCGCAATGAGCAGCACATGGACATAGGACATGTCTTTTCAATAATATCAGTGAAAACAGACTAAACATTTTTTTTCATATTGCTGTAGTCATCTGTTAAATCAGTCCTGACTATGTTTGCCAGCAGCTAAAATTAGCTGATCCATATTATACTAGTGACAGCAATGTAAAACATTTTCCCATGTAAAATTGGTTTAAATGCTTAGTGTTGAATCCATCTGTATCATACCTTAATGCGCTCTGTTTATCATAAGGCTTTATGAGCATTTCTGTCCGTATTCTCTATGTCTACCTTACCAACATTATGTCATCTTTGTCTGCCAATGGTAAAAACATTTTCCTCACTTGCAAGACATTAGTAACACATCACTATTCATGTCTGTCTAGGAAGATGAAGGGGTAGCATTTTCAGCTACTGTAGCTTTACTTCTATACAGCTAACATCTGTGTATCAGTCTCTTCCATTTTAAGAATTCAAAGCATGTGTAGCTGTCTTTTTGTTTCTTTTCTTTCATAGCACTGCCCTTAGAGTCAGGAGTTTTTTTTTGTTTTTTTTTTTTGGTCACTTTATTCTCAGTAGTCATGGTACTGTAGATCCATGGAAGTATTTTTTCCTATTTTATTTACCTATTTTCTGCAATGTCCTTCTACTAGCAATTAGGGCATAAATTGGAAAGCATTGTTAGTGCTCCTGCACTATACATGTTCTAGCATACATTTAGAAATAATGCTATAAAACTGTTGATTTCATCACAAGCACAGCATAATGTTTATTAGTTATCATTACAGTGTGTCTTTAGGGATGGCAATTTCAAACTGTCAGTACCTCGGCACTGAAATAACTCAACAACTACTGCATGGATTGCAATATAATATTGTGCATTATTGTCCTCAGAGGATGAATGCTGCTGGGTTCAATGATCCCTGTTTTTTTTAATCTAGAGGCCCCATGAGATTAACATTTGAACATTCATGTTCACCACAGAATAATTTTAATATCAATTGAAGCTAGTAGACAAATTTCCACATGCTAACACACTAAAGATGATGAACATATTAAACTTTACATCTGCTAAAATCAAAAGCTGATGATAGTATTTAACTCAAAGCACTGCAGAGCCCAAGTATCATATGCATCACATGCATCCTCACAGAGAAGTATTGCTGTAGACTTCTCATTTTGAGAATATATATTATGGACAGATTTGGCTCAGGTTGATCAGTGAAAGCTGTGTAATGTGCACTGAGGGATAACTACCAGTCAAAATAAAGCCAACTCTAACATGTTTTAAATAAAACTTTATTCTTTGTTGAAGTCAAGACCAAACAACAGATGTGCTGATTATTACAGTGCTAGCCAACCGGATGGTGTTTTGTATATTTGCACATCTTGGCATTTTTTTTGGATAATGCCGGGTTGATATTTTTGCCATATACATTTGGGATCCACACCCTTATAAACTCACTGTACTGATATACACACCTGTTTGTACATCTGGTACCTGCTTTCCATGATAAGAGTCAGTAGAGGCTCCAGGCTCATTCAAATGCTTTATCAAATTGAAAACAAAAAAAAAAAAAACATTTCCTTTTAATCTTTCCTCACCAGCAAACACAACTGATAATCTAATACTTCTTTGAGCCCAGTGGGGTGCACAGCAGGAGTGTGTTTCTAGAGCTGTACTGAATCTGAAAAAACAAAGATCGGGGTTTGTTCCAACTTTGTGGGTGAAATAAAATTAGACAAAAGTCGAAGCTGGGTATTTTGCTGAAAGGCATCGAGCCCAACAATCAAAGCCAGCTAAAATAGATGAGGGTCAACAGTCAATTAAGCTGGAAATGCAGCAGCCAAAACAAAGAGGTCACAGATAATGTGTATTTGTGTGTGTATGTTGGTGTTATATTGAGAGACACCCTGTTGTGAGCTGTCAGACCGGTTCTCATTACTCCAACTTCCTTTTTGTTGCCAGACTGGCACAGAATAGTTTTGTGGATGTGCATGTATTTATTGCATGCAGTCAGACCATCTCTGTTAGTAAATGAAAGGCTTGCATGCCTTCCCATGTGCATCTACTAGCTATAAACATTAGCCAACATGCTTAAATCAATACGGAACGCTTCCCTCTATTTGTCAATAATGCACGTGTCCATATAGCCATGTTTCCTATTTGAGATGTCTTGGGAGCTCACTTACAATGTGCACATGTTTTATATTCAGATAAATCTTTGCAGGCACAAAGGAATTCATGTGTACATTTTTAAAATAGGAAATGTAAATGTGATCTAAAAACATACTGGAAGACCTCACAAAATGTACACATTTTGGAGGATTCCCCCGTAAAAGCTAACAAGTGAGGATATTCTCTCATTCAGACTATTCTTGTCTATTCACTCTCTTCCCTCTCTGTCTGACACATGCACAGAAACACACAAAGCCGTGCACCATGTTGCTACCTGTCAAGCTGTCTCTAAGCTTCACTGCTGTGACTCATTTTCTGATCTTCAGTCTTTGAAGTGTCACTGTGCAGATGATGATCATCGGGGAATTGCGCTCATATCTCATTACTGACATTATGAATTAAATGCACTGTTCTGTGTGTGTGTTTATCTGGGTTTATGAGTGTGTGTGTGTGTGTGTGTGCGCACGCGTATTCCTTCATGTTCAGATATACTTTTGAGAACTAACGTTGATGCATTCTTGTCATTTAGTGTCATGCTGGTAGTACATGAGTGGCCTGTGACAGCAGAAATATATTTAGTCTTCTGTGATGTATTGAACCATTTAGTCTTCTGTGGTGTATTAACCATGTTGTCATAGGCAGGGGTCCATGTACTTTTTAATTATTTCTTGGCTTTATTTGATTGACAGCAGCCACACATAGCCTATTTCATGATATTTAATTAATAGAGACATACTAAGGCTGCTTTAACCTTGCATGTACCCTTCCAAATAAAATCACAGCTGCACAAGTTATAAGTACATCTAAACCAATTTTTTTTGTAAAAATATAACTGTGCAGCTTAGAACATTGGGTGCTAGAACTACAAAATGAGGAACATACAGTATAGTTAGAGGAATATACAATAGATAGAAAAACATAACCAAATTGATTGTGAAGTAAAGACCTTCAGTCATATACTCCCATGTGTTGAGCATGTGTTTTATGGAAGAGTTGATGCAATAATAATGCTGAAAAATACCATAATATTCTAAGTGATTTTCTTTTGTTGGGTCTCCCTATATTAAAGCTACACATACTATCCATCTCTGTTGGGAGGCTACTACAATAAGGCAAAGGGTTTTTCTTATTATTATTTTTAGGTAATACATAAAAGAAGGACATTTTGGAATGCATGCCTGTCTATAAGAGCTTATTTCGCCAAAGGCAAGGTAAAATCCACAATTTCTCTGAAGATACTATGAATACCACCAGCAACAAGCCAGCTTATTGTTTCTCATAAAGAGAAACTATCACCAAAGCCATCCCTCAAGATGTAAACAGTGCTCAGAATATAAAATTGTCTGTCAAAGCCCATATATTACTGTATTAGTGTATTAAGTGATTTCAAGATTAGAAATCTGAATATACCATAGTCTCATACAAACAATTCTTTATTAAATTTTCTCTCCACCTGATGTTGAGGGTACTCGTTATTAGCTTGAGATGAGCTCTCGACTGAACTAATTAAGTTCTCCCCTAAACCATTAGCAGTGAAGGCAGTGTATATTGTGCTGTACAAATCTCTATAGAAGAAAACAAACATAATCCTGTATTCTGTTTATGAAAACACTAACAAAAAGGTTTTTTTGGTTACCAAGATTTTCTTTTATAAATTTTGTTTGTTTTAATTCCTATCATAAAGCTTCTTTATGTTGGGAATTAAATGTTGGGCTGGGTCATCTACTCTGTGCCCCTTGTGACACACACCAGAGTCACTAGATGTATTTTTATTACCTTAAAGCAAACATGTTTCCTATAGAAGAGCATTTCGTGTAGAGACTTAACTCAGATCAGCAGTAGTGCAACAACACTGACATGATTCCTGTGTGGCTTGTTGTGACCACATGCAGTTTTTCCATTGAGGCTGAAGATACCTCTGTTCAGAATGAAATACAAGTCTCTGTTGAGAAAGATGCAACTGGTTGTGCTGCTCTGCTTCTTGTGCATCCCAGTAACATGATTTTTGTTCTCATTTCTGAAGGCTATTTATCAGACGTGTTCTAGAAAGAACTGCTACATATTTAACATACTCTACCTGCTTCTTGAAATGCAGAAATTATTGATGATTTTTGTGAATATAACCCTCATACACTTACTCTAAATGTTTGCATGCATCTTGAAATGATCTTTTAGTTTTAATAATACATAGCCTCTTTGTAAAAAATTCTTTTTAACAAGTGTTTTTTAGAAAAAAATCTCTTCTCCTCCTCTAAAAACCTGGATTAATACCTGAAATATTTTCATGCAACTCTGATTAGTTATAACTAAATAAACAACTCAAACTTCGTTTATTATTTATTACGTCAAAAACTTTATCAGGCCGCCACAAATATGAGTAGATTCTGATTCTTAACCTCTTCAAACCAGTGAGAAGATACAGAAAAAAGAAAAGAAAAATAGAAATAGAAAATAGCATCATGAAATACCTAGAACTGTTCTAGCATTACAATAATGCGTTCATGTAGGATCTTATTACTCATACACAGATATTTATTGAAAAGGGCCTTTAAGTCCTGCTGTTGTTTTACTTATCAATCATGAAGTTGGCCTTGACCCCATCAGAACATCTGGCCAGTTGCTTTTATATCTGCCGCCTGTCTCTGGTGGCTAGAATGGAAGTATATCCAGGGTTAAAGATAAGGTTAATATGTAGTGTGGGCTGCCAGGATAATTAGTTCAGTTAGAATCTTATTGATCGACCTCCACACTCAACCTTCAATTGAGAGCATTTAGAGAGAGGTGAATGGAGGAGGGGGTGGGGGTGAGGGGCAAATAAAGGCAAGAAGAGAAAGATGTAGAGCAATAAAGTGTACAAGGTTCTATTGTATGAGATTCTGGGCACTCTACTACCTTCGTTGGCTGTCAAAGCAATTGACCATTTAGTGCTGAACAACCTCTTTCCGCCATTTAAACCACACTGGTTTTTGTTAAGTGTTAAGTGATGTAGCCCTGTTCATTTCTCCTCAAGGCATTGAGACTCTTCAGGTATTCTTCCATGGGAAAGGAGATGGGGTAGAAGAAAAGATCCAAGAGAAAAACAATGGAAAGAAAGTCTTTAGAGTGCTTAACAGACAGAATACTCAAGAACAAGTGGGCATGTGACATTGGATTCTAATGCCAGTAGAGTAAAAGAGTGTAAATGTGTGTGATTGCTGATCACTGCATAGTAAACCGAGTGAATGGGTGAACTTGGTGAAATTGATGAAAAGCTCCTGCCCTCTGAAACTCTCTGTCCCCATGAATTGAACCTTTTGATGGGTGTGTGTAGTCATCTGACTGTTTTTAACTCACAGTCTCTATTTATGTCCCCTGTGATACCCTCAACCCCACCCCCAACACTTCTCTCTACCTCCAGGGAAGCTGGCGCAGAAAACTGGGGCACAGAAGGCTGCCAAACGCTCGCGTCAACCGCTGTCCACACCAAATGCCTGTGCAGCAGGATATCCACCTACGCCGTGTTAGCGCAGCAAGCTAAAGACCCGGTGAGTCACCACTGTATACTCTGTACTGTAAGGGACCTGGAGGCTAACAAGGCAACAGCTTCCAGGGGCCAGGTCAGCGAACTGATGAGTTGCTATAATATGAATTTAGCTGGTGTCCTTCTCTGTTGGATTTTATTGTGAACTGCTAAACTTACGGGGGGAGGTATAGATAGTGGTGTGAATGATGGAGTTTGAATGACATGTCTTACCTCAAAACAGGCATCTTTCACTGGAGGAAAATAGGTGCAACCTCAATGGAGTGATCAGTCTTATACTGATCAAGATACCATTTTGATAACAGGGCAAGTTATATGTTGATTGCCTGCCACGCTGCACCATGCTTTAACCTTTTTGTGCTAAGAGTTGATGTAGTTGTTCTGAGTTACTTCTGTGTGATGGCAGAGAAAAGTGCTTTCAAGAGAAAAAAGAGAATATGTTGTGTCTGTGTGTGATTTTTGCCTGCGGCATGCAACCTGCACATCTATAAATAGCTCACACGGCTTGAGGTGTGGTTTTAATGTGATTAAATAAGTCTTTAGCAGTTCGGGGTAATGCCTGTACAGATATATTTACCCATCCTCCTGTAATTCATTAACTGCATAAGTGATCACACTGTGACCCTATTTATTCCACCTTCGTTCTATACACACCTAATCCAATTAGGTTTTTTTAATAACTAGGGTTAAACATTTTTACTCCCCTTTGTCTTCTTTGCCCTATTTTCCAGTGATGTGTCTCCTTATCAGTTTCCCTTGCTTCAACCTTTCATCCTTATCACTGCACTTTTGTCACTTCCACGTTTTCACTTTGTCGGTGCTTTCAGCTGTTATGCCACTGCTATTTGACAAAATCTTCTCTTTGCTTTTGGCTGTTAATATGTCTCTGAGTTTACTTTGCACCTGATGCCTGCAAGAACAAATTACATGAAGTAATTAGAGAGTGCAGGGAGCTGTAGTTTGGCTAAGTGTGTTGTGGAACATTAGAATATATGGTAGTTTTTTTTTTTTTTTTCCTTTACTCAATGGGTAGATTAGAAAATGGAGCAGCAAACAGCAAAGCAGATTCCCAGGAAGCACTATAGGGTAACTCTGAACTAAGAGAACGACAGAGACAGAAAGGAGATGTTGTCCACAGTGAGTGAGAATACATTAACAACCAGAGTGTTGTGAGATGAAGGGCTGTGCACTTATATGGACATCTATCTCTGTATAACCTGTTCAGTGTAAAACATTGCTTCCGTTCCAGTGCTGCTCATTCCCACCTGCTGCTTCAAAACACATTACTGTTTAAAATGTAAATGTCCTTACATGTGCTCTGCATCAAAATGAAAACTATATCTCATCATAGTGCGGATTGTTAATATCCAATCTGGTTTTGAAGTATGTTCTTTTAAAGCAGATATGATCAACATGTTATTAGTAAATATCTATGAAATGACAATGTTAAAGGGGTTTCTTGCAGTAATGACCCTACAGAGATTATCATCTCAATCTACAGCTGTCCTCAACTATATGGAACTTCATCGTTTCAGCTCAGGCTTCAGCCATGGAAAGTTTGGATCTACTCCACCTGCTCACACCAATCATTTTTGGTCACAGCATGCAGCTGTTTGTAGCAAAAGAGAAAAAAAAAACTTTTAAAACCCACTGTACTTTCACAGCACCAAATGGCAGACAGAAACAATTAGTTGCAAGCGGGTGAATATTGGATTTACATCCATCAAGTGGACACAAACACAACTCGAAATGAATGACAATGTTGCTCGTAACTGCTGCATGTGTGAATAAGCAACAGCTCTCTGTTATGTTCACAACTTCTTTCCGTTGCTCACAGGCAGAGATGAAGACTTGGAACTTTTTATTTATTTAGTGCATCAACATTAAGGAAAAGGCTGATGAGTGGAATATCATTCCTAGCTATGACTTGAGTATAAAAAACACATCATGGGTGTCACAAATATATAATAATTCATCATTCAGATACATTGATTTAACAAACTGGGCATACAATTTCTTAACAGAAAAAGATGGCAGCTGAAGAATCTACTGGATAATGTTGTGATCACCAGTTTTTAAAAAAGTTTCTTCAGATCTAATTTAAAGACAGTTTTTTATTGACAACCTAATTTTCCCAACAGAAACAAAAGACTATAAACAAATAAACAGCAAAATTTGAAAACCAAAATATATTCTCCTTTTTTACTAAAATGATAGTGTAGATGAAGGAGGAATGAACGGGATGTAATCACCATCCTGTATCTTAAAATGTGTAGAAGACATAAAGAATGAAAATGCAGGACAATATTTAGACTAAAATGTCTTTATTTCCCGGTAAATAAAATTATGCAAATAACTCACTTGACTGAAAGTTACAAACAATTTTGTGCGAAAATAAACACTAATAGTAACCACAGGCGGCTCGGTTGCAGCTGCTGTGGAGGAAAAGTCAGTCAGCAGAGAAAATTAGAGCTGAAGGAAATTGGAAATGCATTGTTATTGCTGTTGGGAACAATACATGGTGCCATGGTTGCCATATTCATCCAAATCCAGTCATACTAAGTAAATGTATTTATTTAAGTTGTAAATTATATTTTCTGTTTTCCCAGTAGCAGCCCACTTTTAGCAATGTATGCACTGTAACAACATTTGAAACTCTGTGATTTGATTTACTTAACAAAACAGTTAAGTTTTTTATGCCTCACATTCTGTATTTTATGTTCACAGGCTTGTAAAGAACCATTGGTTTTCTAATGCAATTGTCGTTTGAATGAGAATTTTACTACAAGGACTAAGGGCACCAGGGATTGCTCCTCCATCTATGCTAATTTTCTTTAAACATCCAATCATTTTAATTTAGATTGATTTGGAAATATTGTAAAGGTGTCAAATAGAAGTACTGTCAAGTGAAATACTGTCTGTCTCCCTCCCATAATGAAATGACAATAACCAGTCATCAGTTTTTTTGCTGGTGACCTTCACATTTGGAAGGATGGATCCAAGTGACAGGTGTCATGAACTTTTACTCAGATGGATCAAGACATCTAATCCATCCAAACTTGGATAAGCCAAATTGCACCTTGCATGTGTCACCAGTGATATAACCGAGTGATATAACTGATTAGCCCTTTACATTTTAGTTACCCTGCATAGTTTAAAGGCTGCCAAGGTGTCAATCATTAATACTCAACAAGCTTGTGAGGTTTGAGTTTTATTTTGGCTTTTCTTCTTCTCCTGGATATTTCTCTTTTCTTTATTTAATCACAAAGAGGGTAAAAAAGGTTGATAGCCTGCAGTTGTTCATCATTTTATTTGGAAGCTTGAATTATGAATTAACTTATGACAGGACTCCAGGAAATATTAATTCTCATTATATAGAAAAACACGATGGCTACGACCTGTGAACTGAACATGTCATTCTGGCCACTGTTACTAGTTCCTATGACTCCTCTTCCAACTGAGCAATATTGACTTTTCCCACAAAGCAAGCAGGTCAGCCCTGTTGAGTGAAAGAGGACTAGGCAGGAAAACACATTGACATTTGTGAAGAGTGTGTTAGTCATTAGCGATTCATCATCCAGCCCCCAGTACCACCATTAGGCCTAGTGCTGAAGACAGGAAGGTATGGGTCAGTGTTTTTGTGTCAATGGCTCTCAGTCAGGAGCTGTTATGGCCAGTACTGAGTGCACTTTGTTGCTTTAGGGTGCGCCAGAGTTAGCTTTTTATTCCAGCTGAGATTGGATTCTATAAAAGTGTAAGGGGAGACAGATTGAATTTGGCAACACATAAAAAACCCAGCCACATCTAGACATGCAAACACCAATACATATAGTTATATATATTTGCACTTTTATATACCCTCACACACATAAGTATGCATGCACAATTCACATTTAGATGCTCAAACATACACACACACACACAAACACACAAACTCTCCTGTGCTGTGTCCAGGCTGTGTGGCTGTTGGAGCAGAGCTGAGTATCAGCAGCCCAGCTCTGACAGCTTATCCTGGGCCACGGCACTAGGGACAAGGGGGGTTGAGGATTAACCTCCATGTTTAATAGAAAAGGGAGGCAGGGAGAGGAGGAGAAAAAGAGATGGAGGGATTTAGAAGCAGTGCTGCCATTACAGGCCGTTTACAGTGGAGTGAGGGATAGCCAGTTAATCCTGTTTACTTTCTATAGCCTCTGAGATTTCTGTATGTGTGTGTGTATGTTTGTGAGTATCTATAGAGACCTTTGCTATCAGACCGAGGTTGTTACTTCAGAGAAACACAGGAGACAGATGGAGAAAGAGGAGTTGATTGAGTGAGGTCATGAAGCCAGACAATAAACCAAACCACTTAATTCCAAAAATGACTGCAGTGAGAATACAAACCCTACAGACCTGTAGTCATTAAATTATTATATTATCATATACTCATTATTATTATACTCACTGAATTTCACTTCAGGGATTAGTTCATTTCAACTAATCTCATCTCATCTCATCTCATCTCATCTCATTGTCTCCACAATTCTCGTAGGGATCATGGGATTTGGAGTTGAAGGATGTATCCAGGAAGTTGGCCTTCCGAACATCAGTTTTGTGTCTGTACTTAATGAAGTCAGTTACTTGGCTTGATTTGTGTCATCACATAAATCCACTTTCCTAGCTGTGCTGATGTGGAAATTTTTAAGTACCTCTCTCAAACTTGCTTTCAAAGCTGCATTGGGAATCATAGCTCATGCTTGCCTAAGCAGGTACCCAGAATTGTGAGTGAAAAGGTCAGTGGTTCAAACAGCACCTGAGACCTTGATCCAGTCAGCACAGACGAACAAACAAGCTCACACATTGGCTAGGAGATGAAAAATAACACAGTAGGCTTGAAGAAGAGGGGGCACCTTTTGTGTTTCCATAACTCATCTATAAGCCAATTACTGTATCAAAGCAGTTTTCTCTGAAGGAGAGTATGTGAAGTGATGTCTGCTTCTCCTGTAAAGGATTTCTCACAGCTTCTGTTCCTCCATGCTAACTGCCTTTGGTCCAATCCGTTTTATGAAGTTATTTGGTCTACCTGAGATGAATTGAGTCTGTTTTCTGTGCTGTCATTAGTGCTCACTGGCACTTAATCAGACTGAAAAAATTTCACAGCAGAGTCTATTATTGGGACTAGTAATGCCCAAGATACCTTATCTGATCGTGGAGGGACGATGGGGATGACTAAGGTTCAACAAGATGGCAACTCATATTTTAACTTATAAACTAACTGGAAAGAGTTTGTACAAAGAAAACAAGGGCTGTCCTTGTAGAAGTAAGACTACAAGGGTACAGAATGCAAATATCTTTCACTTGTCAATTGCAATTAAAAGATGAGGAATGTTAAAAATTTATAAGGGATTCTGTGTGGAACTGCATTACAATCTCCGAATGTCTTGCCACATGAATTGAATTAAGAACAGGTTGACATGCTAATTAACGTAATTTGTTAAAATCGAGTAGAAGGCGTTGTTTTGGATATGATATGGAGCATAAGCATAAGCATAAGCATTCTCAGACTGTATTGTGCATACAGTCCGAGAATGCTTATTAACAATTTGAGTATGGCTGGTAGAGAATATACATGTATATAGATGTATTTTGATTCTATTCAGGGGCATGTGTGCGTGAATGGGAAAATAGTGTAAAAGCTGCTTTAAGTGCACCTGAGCATAGAAAAGCCTTATACAATTATAAGACCATTTACTATTGTTTCATGTTATGTAAAATTTGAGACTTTTATAAAGTTCTGTATTATGTATCTATAATTAGAACAAGATGGTTTTGAGGAAACAATTTAATTTAATTTAGAGCTTTGTATTGAATTAGGTTGTGTTGTGGTGGACACTGTACATTTTTCTTCAACAAATATTAAACACATGATATGCGAGGTATGTTAAAAATACCCGAAGATAAGGTCAACACATTCTGTGATGATTTTATATTTTAAGTCACCTTGTCAGGCTTGCAAGATTGTCACACACTGACAGGACACTTTTGGATTGATATATACCTTCAATTTTGAATGAGCAACATTTTCAACAATTATGCAGCATTTCACAAGGGGCATGGCATTTTCACAACCTGTATGGAATAATGTTATACTGCATGAGAATTAATAAATACCTGCAAATGTATACATATACCAACACATTGATCATCATATTAAATAAGATTTTTATTTACAATGATTTTTTTTGTGGCATGGTATCTCTACAGTAGAAAGCAAAGATAAAACTGTAAAATGAAAAACACCTTAGATCACTGTGAGCATGTTAACATGCCAACATTAACATTCAACGCAAAGTAATTCACTGCAGCTGAGGAACTTATGCTCCACTTGAAATACCCAAACCTTAACCAGAGGTGGCAAATAATGAAATGTTGAGAATAACTTGTATAACAGTCATATACCTTTGTAAGATAATGTCAAAACACTAATTTTAATTTTATTTTTTGGTATGAAATGTTATAGGGCAAAAAAGATTAAAAAGATTTCAAATATTAAATAAAAATGTTTTGAAGCATACAGTGGATTTTTTTTTTTTTTTTTAAGAATTTCACTAGAGACATATCATTTTCACTGTTAGACTATGACCTACTACATGTACTATATTAAATGTTTATTTTGTCCCTCATTAGGAATGAGGATCTAAGTTAATAGATAAGAATTAATACCAATGGAGATGGAGTAGAAGGGCAGGAGGATAGAGACCTACTGCTAAGCAGCAGCAGGGTGAGAGGTGAAGGTAGAGAGGAAATGGGGTAAGAATTGGAGGTACAGAGATGGAGAGAAGAAGAGGGAGGGGATAGGTAGGAGTGGGAGGAGGAGGACTGTCAGTGAGAAGAGATAAGTAGGTTAAACTTCCTGAGCTGAAAATAGCTATCTTCTCCATCACATGGTAGCCAAGCTGCCCAGGGGAGCCTGGCCATATACAGCAGAGCCTCAGCACACTCTTTCTAATCTGTAGTGTCTCTTTGTGTTTTGCTCTCCTGTCACACACATATTGCACACACACAAAACACAGTCACATCTCTCCTTCAACCTCAATATACTATCATTGTATCTATTTAGGACAAGGCGTTTGTGTGACGCTGTGGCCTCAAGCCTGATCTTTTCTGTTTGTGTGTTTTCTCTTTGTGGGTGCATTTTATTTTCATTTCCTCCTGACTAGAATCCTTCCACATTATGAATTTAGACACTTAATCTTATCACACACATAACCTCACCCTTCCAATTAAAGAAACACTGTTAGACAAATTGTCTGTTGAGTAAAATGTGTATAAAGTAAATTACAAGTAAGAATATAGATTAATTCATTTTCTCGTGTGGTAGAAGCTGCAGTAATTTTAAGACAATGTAAAAGAGATCAGAGAGAAAGAGGGAAATTCAATAAGCTTGTGTAAGTGTGTGTGCGTGCGTGCGTGCGTGTGTGTGTGTGTGTGTGTGTGTCAGTCATTCACATTGTAGGGACCAATTGCTGTATGTATGAGCATGTGCCTGTCATTTCCTATGCATCCTCAATGTTTGATCTCAGGCCTGACAAAAAAAAAAAAAAAAAAAAGCACACATGCATGTGTATACTTTGACCTTACTCTTTATATAATATCAAACACAGTAAGTCTCTGTTTTCTCCTGGGCCTTTCCCTTTCGCTGTTTCTTTTTTTGGGGGGTCTCTCCTTTTTTTATGAGACGGTTTTGATTATGTTTCAACTCCATTCTCATCTTAGCGTGTTTGTGTGTGAGCCATATTGGCATTCCAGCCTATTCCACTTTCACTTTCCTCTGGAGAAATTGGTTTTCTTTGATGGGCCATGGAAAACAACTAAAAGGGAAGCTTTGACTCCTCTTGTGTTTTCTTTCACCCTATCTTTCTTTTCCTCCTTCTAGTCTTTGCTTTCTTTTATTTCTCCTTAACTCTACCGGCTCCACTTCTCTCTGAATTTATCTCCTAGTCCTTCTTTTCAGCTTGAATTCTTTATCCGTTTTTGAAGGCTTCTCTCTTGCTTTCCTCCTCTGCCTTCATCTCATCTTGAACACACATACACACACAGACACACACATTCATGCAGCTTAAACACTGACTTTCAATTACTTGGCACATCAGCTTGGATGTGAATATGTATCTATGACCATGAACTGGAGTAAGAGACACTATGTGCAATGTGTGTGTAAAGTTCTAAATCTCTGGGATTAAAGGAAATACTATCCACCTTAGGAGGTAAATTGAGGTAAATTGTGTGATTGAGAACTTTAAAGCAGCCAAACATCAAGACCATTTGGGAGGCAGTGGGGTGTATGCTCCCCACACAGCTTCATTTGCCTGCTCCTCGTCCGTTCATACCCTCATGAGAGAGGCAAAGCAGTTGCACTGTACATTATGACCTAAATCGCTTAATTATGTGCTGTGGTCTTGTGCTTTTACCCTTGTACAAATGAAATTGTACACTGGGTGTTAATGGGTGTACAGCAGGAGTAAGCTTTTCTTGAGTCTGCATCATACAGGCTCTGTGTGCTTTCTCCAGTTTGGTAGTTGGTCGGCTGCCTCAATAAGTTTTCATGTGTCAGTCATAGTAAATAACAGGCTGTTGAAACAGTAATTATAAGAAAAGTTACATGGGTGACATTTCAGCACTCAAGATAGGTGCACTAGTTGTAACAAGTGGCAACTTTCAGAATAGTGTAATTAATAGTGTAATAATTATGTGTGATTATCCAGCTCTATCTAATAGACTCTTGTAATTCTAAGTAAAGGCAATTGCATATAATTAGTGTGCTATAATTAAAATGGGCTACCTCGACTAAGGGAGTGTAAGAGTTAATAGGTACTGTAAGTGCAAAGGAGGAAATGTGCTGAGAAGTACTATCTATTAAGGCAAAGTAACATGTTTCTTTCCAATCACTTGTTACTCTCCCTCCCACATCTGTCTGTCCAGCTCTTATACGCTTTTCCCATACTAATCCTCTGAATACACTGGATATTACAGTAAATATGGGTTCACCTTCATTAAGGCTGTTTGTCATGCTTGTTGGTGCTGACATATAACAATAGTGAGAAAACTGGCTTTATGCTTCTTATTTGCAAATAGGATTGTTTGCACCTCGCTGTAGGTATTGTTTTGTGTGCGTGTGTGAGTGTGTGCGTGCGGGTGTTAGAAACATCTAACATAGTAGCCATTGAGGACAATGGGGTAATAGGATTAATGAAGAATACAGTTATCAGTGGTAACCCTCTGACAGGAAAACAAAGGATTGTCTGAACTTTGTAAATCTTAATCAAGCAGGGTCACAAAGGTAATTGAAATAGGTTTTTTGGTGGGAGTAATTATCTCTGTTAGTCAAAAACCGTAGCTTCCAATAAAATAGCTTTGTTCATCTAATAAATAAACATAATTTTGTCCTCCATTCATGCATCTTTGCAACAGAGAAGAGTATAATCACAGCTTCTTAAGCTGCGATTATACTCTTAAGTGGGTAAGTGGTCCATAGGGGGTTTGTTATAAATCAATAATAATCCTATAGTTTAGCTTTTACAGATTAAGTCTGTATTAAGTCAGTTAAGCAAGCCAAACTCCCTTACTTACAGCCAGTGTAAAGACAGTAAAAACACTTGTCGTTTTGTGCTCCTGGGCAAATCATTCAATTATCTGATAGTATATGCTTTACTATATGTCAAAAATATAGTTTGTTTTTCTTTTGGAAAAGAATCTGAAGCTGAACTAACATAATATCAGGTCACTGGTATAATAATATACCACAAATATTAGGATTTGTCAAGTAAGGTACATTTGCCTTGGTTAACTATCCATATTCCCCTTTCCATCCTTCATCTTTACCTCCTTCTCTTCCTCTTCAGGACATGGGTCCTACTAGCATGCCCTCTGTACCCCTCATGGTGGGCTGTGGGGTCTCCTGCACCGCTCTGCTCATCCTGATGCTAATCTATGCTGCCTTCTGGAGGTGAGAGCATACACACAGAAGTATACACTGACTTTTCTCACAGAGCAGGCCTCCTGCAAATATATAAAACACATCATTTTGTCTGTATCCTCTGCTGTGCTAGAACTCTATTGAGGCTTAGTAAGAAAAAAATGGTATAAGTACAGTAGGTGTTGATGGTTATTTGAAATAACATACAACAGATTGTGAAATAAGCTAAAGACACCAAAAAATATACTGTTCAGTTCATTATTTTGTCATTATTACTAATACCTCACATCTGTCCACTCTCTGCTTCTTTATCTGTCTCTCATCATCTGTAGGTATATCCGTTCAGAGAGGTCGATCATCTTGGTGAATTTTTGCCTCTCCATCCTGGCTTCCAATTTATTGATTTTGGTGGGACAGTCTCAAACACTTAGCAAGGTAAAGCAATATGATAAACAAATAAGCACATGGCAGCAATTCTCTTCCAAAACATGGCAGTGATCCTGCACAGACCAAGCCCTTTAGCAACACAGCAAATCCAGGTCAAACTTATATTCTTCTACACAATATGTGCTTTATCAAACTCCCTTTTTCCCTTTGTCCTCTTTATTTTGCACAGGTTTCATTTTCTACTGCTGCCTAGTTCGAAGAGATGATTCATTTTGACACCTCACACAAATTACCTTTTGTTTCTTACTTTAAAATGTCGCCCCCTGTTTAATCTCTCTCTCTTTCTTTCTGATATTCTTTTCACTTTAGGGCCTCTGTACTGTGACTGCTGCCTTTCTGCATTTCTTCTTCTTGGCGTCGTTCTGCT
Source organism: Mastacembelus armatus (assembly GCF_900324485.2). NCBI lineage: Eukaryota > Metazoa > Chordata > Actinopteri > Synbranchiformes > Mastacembelidae > Mastacembelus > Mastacembelus armatus. The sequence continues at coordinate 8,385,040 of NC_046643.1, read as the reverse complement.
GGGTGCTGACAGAGGCGTGGCAGTCTTACCTGGCCGTCATTGGCAAAATGAGGTCACGACTCATTCGCAAGCGTTTTCTGTGCCTCGGCTGGGGTAAGCTTTCACATGCTCTTCACTGCACTCCCACAAACATGACTGCTGACCAGAAAATGACACAGTGAAAGTCACAATATTTACTTATATAAACATGGTGATGTAGGAATTACTAGAAAGGGTTTTTGGTGAACTACTATAGAACTTACTGTAAGTGGAGAGCTACCCCACAGACAGTAATACATACAATACAATACAATAGTAAAAACCTTTGTCTGAAGCCTTATCAATGGACTCCTTATTAATATAATTATCATACTGTGATGGTATCTTGGCTTAGCCAATGCAATGCTGACAAAAAATAACATTAGCTGAAGTTACGACTGCATGTCAAATAGATTATGCTGCTTATTTAACATAACTGATTGACCAACAGAAGTGTTATGATTATGTTATTTTATCTTAATATCAACATTAATTTAATTAATCATCATCAACAACACCATGGCATAGCACATGCACTATCTCTCTGCTCCCTGCCTGCGAGTCCCAGTTATCATGGAGCCAGTCCATGCTTATAGCTTCAGCTACTCCTACTCACACTCAGCTCGTGCTCACTGTGTCCTTCCTCAGCCTCCCTGTAACGCCTGCGGCAGCGGCCATGATCGGCTACCTCTCCCTCTTCAAGTTCCACCTGTTGTTTATTTCTGCACATTTTGTGGCACCTGGCTTTAGATTTTGGTCCACAACTTCTCCACACCACTTTTTTATTTTATTTGTTCTGACACTCTTACATATATATTTTTTGCTCTGAGGGTGCATGTACACTGTATGTGCCTTTCAGACTCTCGAGTATCAAAGGAGCATTCACTGTAACGTTTACCCTGCTGTTGCACCTAATATTAACCACCCCTGTGTAACAGAGTATTTTCAGCATAGCAAATGAAGACACATTATGAACTGGGTGTTGAATTGAACTACTGTTGTGTGACATAACTTGGTAAGCAGAAATACAAGTATTCTGTTTTCACAACAAAATGTTACATTATGTGGGAGGGAAGTTGCCTTAGACTTAATAACCTTCATTTGCTCTATTCTAATTTAGCTCTTTTTTTTCCTTTTTGCTTTTTCATACAATCTTTTTATACAATTATTTTCTGCTCCAAGGACTCCATTTCCCACAAGACTTTCATCACAGCTCATACATACCCATGCTATACATACATACCCTCAACCTCCATGCCGCTATTATTCTGGCCTCTCAATGTACTACAACCTGATACAACAAAAACAAAAAACTAAGCAATATGAAGCATCTTCCCTGGTAAGATGCTTTGAGATAGCTCATGAAATGAAACCCATAACACACACATACACATACACACACACACACACAAACACAAACACACGCACCGTCTGTTCATTTCACTTGATATTGATCCCACCAGTCTATAATCTGCCAAGTCACTGATGCCCTTACCTGATACAGAGAAGGGAGAATGTATAGATGTTGTACAGTCACAGACAGAGAGAGATACTGACACCGTGTGTGTGAGTGTGCACGCACGTACGTTTGTGTGTGACAGCTACACTTACCGATGCCCATGAAATGCATGAAACAGTTGAGCAGAGTGGAGAGGATCAAAAGCTTATCCTTCTCACGTCCATTTTGCAATTTTCTCCCCAAATTATGTGATTGAAATCAGTTGCCATGGAAACAGGAGATTTTGGGGTGTGACTGCATTAGATTAGCAGTAGAAGTCTGTATGCCTGACATATACGTATAGGTGTGTGTTTACCATATTATATCAGTAAATGCTGGATTGATGTTGTTTTCTAATTGAAACTTTTCTCATGCTGGTTAGTGGACTACCATGGCTCCTCACCATCTTATTTGTTAATGTTAATGTGACTTTTTCTAATTGCTTTTCATTTGCAGCCATAATCACAGCTTTGTTAATTACATGAATATTTCAGAGCCAAGCTCATTACGGGCCCAGCATATTTCCTTCTTTTTTGGCACACACTCTGTGACTCTCACTCTCTTTCTCTCTCATTTACAGACAGGCATACCCACACGCAGACATACACAAATTGCTTGATTTAGCTAATTAATGCATGACTTATTGACCACTACAAGCTATACTGCACAGTTTCATAAGCTCTTTTCAATCTTATGTGATCCCACCTTGCACGTGTTGCATTTGTAGTCACCTGCAAGATCTGCAAATGAACAGTCAAGATGTCAGACCTTTGTGTCAAATAGCCCATGCAGCTCATATATGCTTACCTGTAGAGCGGTTAGTTTGTTTCAGTCATATATGCACATGTTACAAACTATTGCATGGCTGCTTAGCATTTGAATAGGAAAAACTATATGGAGCTCCTCAGTCTGGAGAAGCTTATTTGTCTGACATGCATGAGTGTCTGCATAAGACCTCCTTTTATCCTTTCCTAACTCTTTTCATCTTTCTCTCTGTCTGCAGGTCTTCCGGCCCTCGTTGTAGCGGTGTCAGTGGGTTTCACCAGAGCAAGAGGTTATGGCACAGCCAGCTAGTGAGTACTGCATCTTTACTCTCCAGTACCAGTTTTTACTTCTGAATTCTGTTTGGGTGGGCTGGAGGTACAGCACCATCCATTTCCGTTATTGCCAACCACTTATGTAGTGTTTGGCAATAGTTCACATAGTTTTTCATTGAATATATGGAAACAGCTGAATGTATAAATCCTGTATGTACATAATAGTCCTTTTTTCCTGTATTTCTCTATGTATCTAATTTCAACACGTTTTCACAGGGATACCTGTGCCAGCATGCATTTAGCAAAATGTTGAATGCATTTTGGTATAAACATTTATGAAGGAAACAGGTGTGCTTCCCCTGTGCTGAAAATTCTGATATATATATTACAAAAGAATCACCTCATATGAATATTATATACACTTATTTGGCTTGACAGACCTGCTAACACATTTCAGCATACAGCCTTCTTCAAATCACACATTCATGCTAATTGTAAGACAGGCTGTGGAAAGTCTACTTGACATTAACGCCCATGTGTTTCTCTATAACTTTAAATAGCCAGGTAGTCATTTAACTTAGGAGCAGAAGCCGATCCTACCTCACACTGACCAACAGGCAGGACATTACAGGGCTGACATACACAGACAAACACATTCACACCTATGGATAATACAGACTTGTCAGCAAGCCTAATCTGTGTGTCTTTGGACTGTGGGAGGAAGAAGGGGAACCTGGAGAAAACCCACACAGACACAGGGACAGATGGATGGAAACACTGTGAAAGATTCGTAATCTTATTCAAGAATTTTCAACAATCAGGTGGCACATGTAAAGCTTTCACTTGTTTTGTTTACACATAAACATAATATTTGAAAATACTATTGATGTGTTTGCCATTAAACAAGAAAAGCACACAAAAAGGTCTGTTAACACTCAATGGTGTAATTTATTCAATGAAAACACAGCACATATTTGTTCTCTCTCACTTTACTTAACACATCATTAATATAAAGGCCGTGCGTTTTTTCCATCGTTAGCTTTCTCATTATTGAGCTGCAATTAAGACAACAGAGGGATTTCAGTATGCTGTGATGACATCACTGGAGGACACACTGAAGCTCATTAAGCCTCAGCAGTTTTCACACCAAATGAAATTTCACACGGCCATTTACAGTTTGAGGATATGTTTTAGGTAATGTACATAATCAATTTGCTCCCTACTGAGAACAGTATTTACAGAAACAGAGAAATGACTGCTTTATCCTTTGCTAAGAACATTCAAGTGAATGTGATACTTACTGAAATTTAATCTGAAAGACATGAGTCATTTTTTTACACATGCAAACATTTCCCTGTTCTTTTTCTCTAGCTGCTGGTTATCCTTGGAGGGCGGACTGCTTTATGCCTTTGTTGGGCCTGCTGCTGTCATTGTATTGGTGAGTCTCTCTTAATATAACTTTCCCTCATTTTCCCTCACTTTCCTCCAGACTGAGTTCACTGGTCACGTTGCAGATTTGACAAATGTTTAGTTACCTCCAAAACTCAGAGCTTTAAGGCAGCTACCTATTGACATCTAAGGATTTTCCTTTTTGCCTTCACTCCTATGTACATACACCAGTGGGTGTGCATGACAAAATGATAAGATGAGCATTTTGATTCTTCTACCTTACCAGCCAAATATTTCACTTTTAAAGTATGAGTCACGACTATTTCATTTTTGTAAAAATGAGAAATACATATATTTTTAACATAAATACAACTAACAATCATAGTACCATATTGTTAATTTGTTTAATTGCTCTATATTGGTCCACAGTAAAATTGAATGCATTGATTGCATCTCAGTGGTGTTTTAATTATCTGTTGTTGTGTACTGTTGTATGTGGGTTTTTCTGGGATTAGCTAATTTCTCCTAAATGAATTGCTGGTCGTATATTTCTACTGCTCAGCTTAATAAGTCTGGATGGGGTGCTGAATTTTGGTTTGGTAATTGCTGCCACTGCTGCAGGTATAGTTGTTTGTGCTCATGTGTTAGGACTTTCTGTTACTTGTACACCTCCTGCATAGTGCGTAACAGCAAGGACACATGGCCCAGTGTCAGAGGTTTTCATACTGATATGCATGTTTCTGAAGTAATGTCCTAATATTTGGGATGCAAATGAATACAGGACCATACAATAATAAAAATTCATGATTATAATGTAATAATGGTTTCCAATGGTAACATTATTACTAGTTAGAAAACGCTGCATAGAAACCAATAATGAATGTTTGCCTCTAAGAGAAAATATTTATTATTCATTTAATGAAATTGTGTGACTTGCAGGTTTAGGCTCACCATTCTGTGAAAAGCCACATAAAATGTTAATGTAAAACCAAGGGACATTTATCTTTATTAATTGCCTTTTTGGTGTCTTGTGTTTTTTGGTAAGTTTCCATCTTTACTCTGTTCCTGCCGTCACAATGCCAGTGTACAGTCAACGGCCCAGCTGCTATGTGATGGTCCCTGTCCCCCAGTGTTGTTGATGGGGCCCCACTCTAACAAACAGCTGTAATGAGAGTGGGACACTGGGCAGAGAAACATAGACCTTCCCACAGGACTCTCCTCTAATTAATGAACCTGGCCTTGGGCAAATAGCAGAGCAGGATGACGCTGACTCATAGAGCTGGGGCCAGACATGACTGGCATGACAATAGTGTGCTCACAATCTGGCACATTGTAGGTAGTTGTCAGTATGTACATGAGAGGGAAGAAGATCAGAGAGAGAGCAATAGGGTTTTAAAGGCAGCAAGATATAGTATTTCATAGATGTAGCAAAGAAATAGGCTTCAGCAGCTTTTGCTAAATTTGCAGAACTGAAAATTTAACTGGCTACATGGAAGTCTGACTTTAACTACTCAGCTACTGAGCTCTTTGCTTAGGATTTAAAACAGATGTGTACAGAATATATAAAATATTTTCCATTTGCTAGAAGCTTCTTTTAGTAACAGAGGAATCCAGGCAGACATTCAGATTAGGACACATTAGGATAAGAGCTGGAATGCATTGCATACACACTATAAACATTTACTAGACTGTGAATGTTATTTTTGCTAATACACCTCACCACTGATATCCATTTGAACACAAACAGATAAAAAACAGAGACACTATGGAGAAAAACTAGGAGGATAAGAGAAAGTGCGGTAGAATGCTGAAAATGAGGATTATGAGGAACATATCACCAGTGTAGAAAATCTCCCAGATGGGCGGCGTTCATGGAACAAAAGGTCTGCTTGTGGCAAGCTTTGGCTCAGATTTGTGAGTGCATGTGTCTAATAGAATCTGTATCACTGGGTCACTATGGCCAGATGTTTGGCAGGGTCCTCATTAGTAAGAGAAGCCAGGATCAGAAGCAATCAGTTATATATATATATATATATATATATATATATATATACATATATATATATATATATATATATATATATATATATATATATATATATATATATATATATATATATATATATATATATATATATATATACATATATACATATATATATATATATATATACACCACTATTTAGTGTAATATTAATTACTGGAGGTTCTCTGGTTTGTATTAAGTGCAGCACTTTACCTAAAAGCGACGTTTATGCCAACTAATGCAACTGGGCATGCAGCAATGCACTGGCAGCAATAGCAGTGAAAAAGACTGGTACATGAATAAAATATTTTTAAAAATGATTTTGGTTTGTTAGGCCTCAAGGTGAGAATCCCTGACTGCAAATATACACTTTTACAAGAAAACTCTACAGAATACTTTCATAATTGGCACATCATTTCTTCCTGGACACACTGGACAGATTGCTGCACATTAGCATTACATTTACTGCCAACAATTTCAAACCTTATTTTTACCTTTCAAACCTTATTGTACCTTATTTTTCTTAAAATGGTACATTTTCTCAGTTTAAACATTTGATATGTTTTCTATGTTCTATTGTGAATAAAATATGAGTTTATGATGTTTTTATGTAGATTTTACACAGCAGCCCAACTTTTTTGGAATTGGGTTTTTAAATTTTAAACCATTTTCCAAATCTGATTGCACCATAAGGGATTTATGCCTCCATTCCTAGAACATTGTAAGAAGTAATGTTTATGATAGGAGAGTTTTGCATTACATTACATGGTTAGATTTAAGACAATTTTAATACATCTAATTTTCAAAATACTTTATATGTCCCTTAGTCAAAGCACAGCACCTGTTTGAGCAACATGCACAGATATACAGTACATGCAGTGCTAAGATGCTGAGATATCAAGTGTTTAGCGATTGTGTCCCACTTGGTCTTCAGGTATTTGAAACAATCGTTTCTTCATTATGTCAAACATTATTGATTCAAAACTGTAACTGTAAGTAATAGCTGGGTAGAAGAAAAACTGTGTATAACCTCTCTGAGACAAGCTAAAGAGATGTCAGCCTGGGAAAACTGACAACAAACGCACTGCCACTTTCAGCTTTGTGTCTCTGGGACAATTAAAAAGTCATCTTCAATCAACTGAAACGTTAAGAAACGAATACAAGACAAACTGTTATATACAGAGCACAAAACTGAATCCCTTTTGGCAACCCTGCTCTAACACTCCTCTGTGTCTCTCGCAGGTGAATATGCTTATTGGAATCGTGGTGTTTAACAAGCTCATGTCAAGAGATGGCATCTCAGACAAATCTAAAAAGCAGCGTGCAGGGTAAGTCAACTTATAGACACTTGCAGAATACACACACCGTTATCATCCATCTGCACATTTCTTTCTTGGAACTGGCTACATAAATTTGCTGCATTAGAGAAGTTTTAGCCTCAGTACGACAAACTTGGGGAGACATTTTAATGGCAACTACTCAAACTTCTTTCGGGCATCTCTGAATAGATACCTACATGCACACCTGTGCCTCCAATAAAAATAATCAAAAATTATAATCTAATTTAGCAACAGAATGACAAGACATCTGTTATATTATGTTGCTCTGCAAAATCTATCAGAATTTCACCATACAAACACTTCCCATCTAGTTTTTGCAGTTTTATGTGACATAGATGAATATGGCAGATATGAAAATCAATGGCAGATGGAAACCTAATTGCATACTGTAAACACCAGGATTATGTGGATGAAACCTTATGCACTATTGAAATCCTGTAAGATTTCTCTCCATTACATTACTTCTGTTGAAGCACTTGGCAGTTATTCATCATCTTAACTAATCCAGCAACTGGAGATTTCATCAGATCTCACAGTAACGTTCAAATTCTCATTTCCATACCTATTGATTTAACTGTTTTATCTCTCGCTTTTTCTCTTTCATACTTTTTCTCTCTCTCATTACACTCCCTCCAGTGTCTGTCTCAAATTGACTGACCAGATCGATCATTTGTGTATAGCTACAAGGGTTACATATAGATCCACTCTCCGGAGAGTTGATTAGCTTTTGTTTCCTGGTGATGCAACTGACATTAAACCACACATACACCCTTGGTTTTTTTTTTTTTATAAGAAAGTCACTGCTGTTACCCAAGTATTAAGCACATTTCCTTTCAGATTCTCAGTAATGTGTAAATAGAAGGAAGCACACACTAAGCGCTCCCACACACAGTTGATGGTTGTGTTACTAACAGGACAGGCTGTCATTAGCGTAATGTATTTCTTTATGAAGCCATGGGGACATGGCTGGCACTAAGGCAATGAGCTGTGATGGGATGCTAATGTAGCATAGCCCGTGCATGGCCCCATCATTCTGCGATACATATACACACACAAACATACACACATGCTGTTTCTCTCCATCTGAGTAGTCAACTGTAAGTAAACAAGTCTTTTCCTTCTCTCTCACCTTAATAAAGCTTCATTTTGCAGTCACATGTACAGATGAATAACACACAAACCTGATTATACTGGCAGTGGAATAAGATGCTTGGCGGTTTTCCTGTCTGTGTCATTGTAAACTGTTAAACCACATGACTTTGCTGTAACATTGCAATGTTTGTCTCTCATGTTCTCTCTACTTATTCTAAATCAGTCTTCGTATTCTGAATGTTTTTCATTGCTGCTATTTTTTAAGATCTGGTTTTAATTTGCCTTTCTTTCTTTTCTCCCTCCCCTCCACCTTTTTTTCTTTTCCCCTCCCTCTCTTTTTTGTGTCCACCTTTTCTCTTTTTTTTTCTTCTTTTGGTTCTTTTGCAACTGTGACACCTGCACATTTACCTGTTGTCATAACTGGAACTTGTTTCCACACATCCCCCACCCTGCTCCCCTCTGTCCTTCCCACATGGTCGTGTGTATATGTGCATGTGTGCACATGTCCTAAAGTGTCCCAGCGGAGGCGCGTAGCCGACTGCTCCTGAAATGCTCCAAGTGTGGCGTGATCTCGAGCACCGCTCTGTCCAGCTCGACTGCCAGCAGTGCCATGTTAGTCCATCTTCATCTCTCTTTTTTCCTCTCTCTGTGTCTCCATCATTCGTTCTCTCCTCCATCCTTATCCTCTCTAGCTGTCGGTAATGATGCTGGACAGCATACAGACTTGTCTGGAAGAAAGAAAAAAAAAAACACAATGAAAGGAAAAACAAGCACTTCAAGCCACCACTGTTTAATGAGAACATGATCCAAGCAGATTTTTCATACAGAACAAACCTGACCTGTGTCACCCTGTTTTTATAGCACAGGATTGTATCAGGGTAGTACAGTGTCAGGAAGGCTGTTATAGTGTTGGTGTCAGATATATTATAATAATTGACTTTGTGGACTACATTACCTTTAACACTTCATTTAAGATACTCAAATCTAATTAGATAATGGAACAATGGAATTAAATTAAATATATAATGTCCCAGTGGCATTTATGTGTTGAAATTGTAGCTGCCGGTACCTAATTCTGTCTCATATAAAGGACTAAAAGTCAGGATACCTTGGCCTCAGTTTTGCATTCATTGATTTGTATTTTAGTCTATTTCTAAAAAAAAATCTCCCACCTGTTTAGTAATGCTTTATGTTTAACTGTGTGTGTCGCCACAGTCAAGTAGCTACAGGTCATGTTTGAGTTATTAAGAAAAAAATCTACGAAATTGTGTAGTTGTGACGTTCCTTAGCCGAGCCGATAATTTGAGTCTGTGGACATTTGTCACAGGTTTCCCCCACTCTCTTTGACTTTATTTTAATCAGTCCTAACTTTGAACTGCCAGTCGGCCAGCTTCATTTCATTAGTTTAATCAGTTATTTCTGTGTTTCTAACCGGTATGATGATAAACAAGTAAAACACACTCCAAGACGTTCCACTTAAAAAGATATTTCTACTGAAATTCCACAAACCAGGCAGGTGAAATAAAGATAAATACATAAAAGTTAAATAAAAAGACTATAAAAAGATTCAGTATCACACACTTTCTGTCTAATCAAGAATTAATGAAGTGATAAATAACTATTTTTTAAGAAGGTTTAAAGGATATTCATATCAATTTATTTGCTACTTTTTTAATTGCTATGTAATGTCCTAGTTTTTATCTTAAAGCCAGAGAACACTCACTTACAATTAGTAGCAAGTTGCACTGGTCTTACACACAGTAAATACAGGCTCATTTTTAGGAAAATCTAAGGACATTTCCCAGGAAATGATTTTGGAAAAGTGTTCTGTTTGAAGCAGACACTCTGTTTATAGTTGGAGCATGGTTAGATGCTATGATTGAAGGGCAATGGGATGAGACTCCCTATTTGCAGTCACAAATTTGTATTATCTTTTTGTTGTCACTGGTCCCACACATGTCCATTACTGACTTTATGTTTCATTCAAATTTCCTGCTTTCACATTTGTCCAAATCTCTCTGAATACACGTAGAGTCTGTTAGACTTGGTAATTTATATTCAAATTACTCCACTTCTTCTTGCTGCTTGCAGTGTATTATCTGGTTGAAAGGTCATTCAAATAATCTGCTTACAGAAATCCTCATTGTTAAGCCATAACCAAACAGGATATGCCAAATTTAGCTTACATGTTATACTATCTAGTACTACACACTCCTTAATTCTGTAGCTGTGTCTTATATTAAGCCTGGTCTACTTTTACCCAAGTGTCCTGATAAAGGCTATTACTTGGGAATTTCTTTCTAGGATGAAATAGCCACCGTTTGAAATTTGTGACAAAGCAATTCTGGGCTTTTCACACATTTTTTTCTCCCAAATGACTTTGTAGCAGTTTGAAATATAACTGCTCATTAAAAAATACTTACTATGTACAGCAAGGTGCAACTGCAGTGTTAGTGCTTTTTATTTTTTATTTTTACACAGGATGCAGGTTGCTATTGTTGCTGTACTGAACTGTATTGCTCTTTAAACTCCTTACATGCCTTAGATCCTCTACAAGGACATGCATACTTTATATTTTTCAGTGTAACCAGCTAAACCTGTCCATCTGTCAGACTGATGGCTATAAAACCATGAATATGTGCTCAAACAGCATGAACATTTTAAATTGGTGTGGACCACACAGAGGCTTACTCCTCAAAAGCCCCTGTGTCAGTACTTGTCAATGCCCCTTCTTCTCCCTCCCTGTTGGATCTCTGCCTATCATTTCATAGCCCGCAAGCATGACACTTAGTGAGCATCTACCATGTAATTCTGAGCAATTGTCAGTCTCAACTATCTACATGATTACACATCATCCTTCACATCTCAGTTGGAATATTAACTCTACAAACCTCAGTGTGACACTCAGCTGTAAATTGCCCACCACTGAACCTATGACTGATGTGTGTCGTGTGTGGGTGGGTGTGTATGCGCCTTCTGGTGTTACTCACCACCATGTAAATCACAAAACTTTAGGGGGGGGTGACTTGGTTAAGTAGCAGTTATGGTCATGTCAAATCCCTGCAAGAGAGAAAAACAAATATGTATGTGTACATGTGCATGCATGTGTGTATGAGAGAGAGAAGTGGTGTAATATGACTTAGTAGACCTGGCCTGTCTGGTTTGAGACTGAATCCCTTGTTCCTTCTTCTCTCCTCTCCTCTACCCCTGTTCTTGCCTCCTTTTTGTTCTCTGACAGGGCCTCTCTGTGGAGTTCCTGTGTGGTTCTTCCTCTGTTAGCATTGACCTGGATGTCAGCAGTGCTGGCCATAACCGACCGACGCTCCACACTCTTCCAGGTGATATGTCTCACAACATCAACAGACATTCACATAGTGAGACTAACACACTCCTGTGACCCATCATCATAGGAAAGCAGCTATAAAAAGTTGTAAAGAGAAAGCACTGACATTTTATCTCATTTCTCCGTAAAATAGATTGAGCCTTGAATGATTAATAGAGAACAGTCCGAAGAAATAACAGAGTACACATTAAACTGTGTTAAATAATGAGCAGACTAATGTATAAATTTGAGTGGTCATGAGTCGTAACAGTCTGTGAATTAAAGTATAAATGACTGATGATTTATTACAAATAAACATGACTCAAGTGACTGATTTCTGTCAGTTTCTCTACTAACTATATTTTAATAGTAACGAAGGATAATACAGCGGTTCCCACAGTTTCCCCCACCTCAAAAAGCCCTTCACATGATCTCATATCTTATATTACTATCCATGTACTTTTGAAATGTATCACAACAAAAGATAAAAGCATCAAACTTATATTTCCATTAAAAGTTGTGACAGTCTCTCACAGTTGTTGGTTGTCATGGTAACAGAAGACATGTTTTCTGACACCTGGGTTTTCCAGATGAACCAGAGGAATAGTGTGTAAAATTATGAAATCAGTGATGCAAAGATTTGCCACTGAAAACTGAGCTTAAAAAAATGCTGAGACATCTCAGGTCTTAACATTTAGCCTGTAATAATCAACTGCAGTAATTTAACAATATGTGACAGATGACAATCAGATATGACTTTTCTGCTCCAGGTCCTCTTTGCCGTCTTCGACTCTGTCCAAGGTTTTGTCATTATCACCGTCCACTGTGCCATGCGCCGAGAGGTGAGTCCAGTTTTAGCGAAGCAGCTTCGTGAATCCTGCGCGTGCAATGCTTCCTCTCATAATGCTATGATAATGCTGTATTGCCCATCTGATCCAAGGCTGCTTTAAGGAGCTTACTTAAGATGCTGTAAGGAATAAGACGATAAGTCCCTAACTAATACCCCTTAGTGCCTATTTTCCACAGGCTTTACTGTGCCCCAGGGATGCTAAATTATAAACTCATTATGCACATACATGTATTCATGCCCTTGAGACAGACATTTACACACATCAACACATACACACACACTCTCATTTTCCTGTGCAGTAATTCCAAATTGCGCTAGTTGCAATTAGCAGATTTACAATGTCATCAGTTTTCCATAACTGTAAATATGTCTCGTGTTGCTGATGCATGTTCACCATAGACTGCCTAACCTATGTCAAAGAGATCATTATGATACTGAATGCACTGCGTAGTGTAAGTGAATTTTTTAAATGCTGGGAATGCTTAGCTGGCATTAAATCAATATCACAAAAGCAGCAGGGATCAGGGTGCAGTAAATCCAGGAATTATTTATTGTAAATGTATGAAAATCCCCCTGAAAGAGACTGAGTGTAAATCCTTTGTACTGTAGCTACAGAAAGGTGGGAGTGCCAAATGTGGGGGGGGGGGGGTAGCAAGGAGGAGAATGATGAAGTTTTAACAGTGAAGAAGATGAGAGAAGTACAAAATATGATATTATATGAACTAAACTCCATAAGTCTTACATCCACACCCACTGTTTATTTCACTTATGTGACTTTCACTGTGACTACACAGTCCTTAAACTCAAAAAACTAAATGCAGCATGAATATTATTAGGATGAGTCATTTCATCTTAGATGCTTGATTGTGTTTATCTGAACCAGAGTAAAGAAATGAGGAGCTAAATGAAATGGAAGAGAAGATGGAGGCAGAGAGAGAAGACAATGAAACCATCCCAAAGAAAAGGTTCTTTAGGGAGCTGGGGATGTTCCTGTTGTTACTGCTCTCAACAGCTGAATGACAAGGAAAACATAGCTGTAGGAAGTGGAACCTGTTGATTCCAGATTTGGCAAAATAGATGAAAGTGATTGCAGTGGTGTAGCTACAATAAATGATTTTGTGGTGCTTTTCAACATTTCAGCAGGGTTTTTATTTCACAGTGAGAATTACAACATGTGGATCACACTAGCAATAAACAGTATTACGGGTTACATTCCTGCTATCAGACAAAATTACAATGATAGCCAAGAGAAAATGTTACATGAGTGTTGGATAATTATCTCCAGGTAAAAATACCTGTTACCTGTATATAGTTTATGTGAAATATGGCAGTTTGAAATAAACCAGAATTATCATTTAAATAAGGACAGAAGAAAGGGAGGAAAGATAATGGAAGAAAAAAAGCAGAGGGTGATGGAGAGAGTTGTATGGACCCAATGGCTTTTCACTTTGAAGTCAAAATGAGCTACGCTGGGTGCGACGCACACACACACAAATGGAGAATGGGGAACAAATGCCACTAATGATGAGTATGGACATAAAGAGAAGAGACAGGCGGAAGGAAACAATGGAGGCAATAACATATCCCATGCAGTATTAATCAGCCATGGATGCTACTCCAATCCACTCCATTTGTAGCAGCATACACACACACACACACACACACACACACACACACGCACACAGATGAGACCACCCAGCAAGAGGGAAGATGCCCTCCTTTGCTCTTGCACCACTTCTTACATGAGCACTCTTGTTTCCACCCATGAGATTCTTATGGGATTTGACAGCAGCAACATTGAGAAATGATGTTGCTTCTCAGCCAGTAACCAGGATATCTATAATACAGAGCCTGACGGGGGAAAGAATCTCTGAGTTGGCTGTAAAACATAATGCACAAGGATCCATTTGATCTGAGCTGTGTTACAAGAACCGGTCCTTTAACAGAGGGCTGGCGTGTGTGTGTGTGTTTGCTTAGATACCTTATGTGGGCGGATAAAGAAAAATAATATGACACTGGTAATTCACAGGGGTAAGAACATCTATATACTGCGCTGTTGGTTTTAATTAGGACTATGCACCACTGATCTCCCAAGGCTCAAATAGACCACTTTGTAATACTGTTGTGGTATTGCTGTGTGCTTTATATACCACTCCAACGTCTGTTATATAAGCTGAAAAGTGAGCTATTCTGTGAAGAATATGGTGTTTCCATTTACTTTGCCATTTTCACGTAATTTAGTATTCACTGAACATCTGTAATTTCAGTGATAAAGTGAAGAATATAAACTGTCTGAGCAGTGATTTCCCCATGCTGCAACATTTGCCAAACTAACTTAAGTAAAAGTTCCTACACTAACTTATTTCCTTTGCATTACCCAATCCTCTCCCTCATCATTCTCCCCCTACCCTCGCTCCTTTCCTCTCTGTATTCATCCTTCCTCTCCCTCATCCTTTTTACTCCTCCCTTCAGGTGCAGGATGCAGTGCGCTGTCGGATGGGGGGATGTAAGGACGACAGCGAAAACTCACCAGACTCCTGCAAGAATGGACAGGTGCAGATCATGGTGAATAGCATTCCATTTCATCCCACATTGCAATCCACTAGCCTTGGACTAACATTAAACCAAGCTGAAGATTTTCATAAGCTTCGAATCCAATAGACTGTCCATCAATAAGGGCTCATGCTCATACATGGCTCTCTCTCTTTTTTTTGCGCTTAACCATGTTTTCCTGAAGAAGAATTTATAATCGTTTATTAATTATGCATTTTCACCTTATGTTTCATTCCTCATACAAATGCATATTCACTCTCAAGCTGAAACTAACTTCCTAAAGTGTCATATCAAGACAAAAAAAAGCTGTCAACAAATGCCATTAATGAATAATATCCTGCTAAAATTAAAATCAATACATTTTTCCACATTCTTGTTGTCGCTGTACAGTACATGTTCCCAATGTGGGTAATAGTGTGATAAATCATATAGACTTGAACTACCTTGCCAATGTCAGTACGGTCACACTACTGCTATTAGAGCATGAGCGACTCTCACATCTCTATTCCCTTTATTTCTCCCTCAGACCTGTTTGCGGTAACGATTATGAGTTCCTGAACGCCCCTGTGAGGTTATCAGGATTAAACTTTGGAGCCATTATTCTGTTTAGGGAACTCATTATGACATATTCTCTGTCTGTTTTCATAATCGAGAGGAGCAATTGCACTCTAACTCTGCTTATTTAAAGTTTGGTTAAAGATTTCTTGTCTACATATGTACAGATTTTAATCATGCACATATCTATTGAAAATTTGTACAAATCCCCCTGAGAACATTAATTGTTATGGATAATTTCACTAGTTATAGCAGTATCTTAATTACAGCAAACACTTGGCATTTAAAAGCATCATAAATATATAAGTTTTGTAGCTACAATATCTTGGAAAAATTTAATCAAAACCATCTCTGCAAAAATTATATATTCTGTGATCAAATCTCAGTGCTCTCCTCCAGAACGCTGCTTGTGTCCTCCTCTAACATTTTAACTTGATGTTTTCCATTAATTTCTTTGATATCATCAGAAGTGTCCAAATGTGAGCTACTGTGGGCAGCAGTGTGGCTCTCTGCGTTATGGCACAACCTCGTGCCTGTTGGGTTGCCACTTGCAGCCCCTCCCACCATCGTGCCACCAGGCGTGCCAGCAAGGCTGTTATCACGGTCTGCCCTGCAGCAACCACAACCCCGGGCTAGACCACCCCCACGCCCTCAGCCACGCACATGAGCATAACCCCATTCTGAACAATACGCACAACCACGCCCATAACCATAACCACGGCCACAACCACGGCGGCAGCCAAACAGTATGTCACCTGTAGAAAACACATGGTAGTCAAGTTCATAGAGTGAGAAAGGTGCAATCTGTAAAACAATATTATATAAGCGAAATATGCTTATTTGACAGACTCCATTCTCAAAAACATGGCAAAAATAAAGCAAGTGAAAGCAGTTGGTTAGCTTTGCTTAGTTAGCACAAAAAGTGGAAAAATGGAAACAGCTAGCCAGCATTTCCAAGAGTACAACTTTTTTTCTACAAATTAAGCAAATACAATATAATCCATCCAGCCATTATCTATACCTGCTTAGTCCTATTTAGGGTCACAGGGATCAGCTGAAGCCTATCCCAGCTCTCTTTGGGTGAAAGGCAGGGGTCCACCCTGGACAGGTCACCAGTCCATCACAGGGCCAAATACAATATAATGTTTTAGGAAACTACAGGCTGAGCCAGGGTAGCTGTTCACCTTGTTTCCAGTGTTCATGCTAAGTGAAGCTAAGAAGCCGCTGCTGGAAGCCTCATGTTTACACTACAGAGAATACTCTGTACACTCTTATTGACTAATTCCCAGTTTAAAATAAATAAACTATTAATTTAACTGAAAAAGTCATTGTTTTGATTACATATTGCACCGTTACAATAGCTGTAGATGTATACTGTAGTAAAGTGAGCAAAATGTATTTTTATATGTATCAGTTTTTCATTGATTTACTGTATGACTGTTCCTTTTCTACAAAATGTTTATTCAGTCAGTAGGGTTTATTCATCAGGACTGTTTTCCCTTATGATCTTTTTAGTTGATGTTGATGACTCACTGTACTTAACCTGTGAGGCTGTTGCAGAGAGAGAGAGTGGTTGATGGGTAAAATAAAAATGATTTGTTTTTTCTCAATTTGGATATGAGAGAGACTGAGAAAGAGAGAGCAGTTTCATTCATATCCTCATTCGTTCATTTAGTAGAGGCCCATTTACGGTGCTGCGGGTGATTTGCGTACTAAGAGCTTTTCCGCTCCTCTGAGACCTTTCCACGTTCTCTCCTTCTCTCTTTCAATTTTTCATTTCCTCCCTTCCTCTTCGCCTCTGTGGCATGCCTACTGTCTACGATCTGTACTGTAGTTTATTATCCAAACAAAGGCTTTTGTAAGTGAATCCCTTCGAGGAAAGGAGGAGGCTATATGGCGAGAGAACGGAAGACCACAACTGCATAGCAATGAGCTTCCCTTTTCCTAAAAGTTTAGGAAAACTTAAGCTCAGCCATTCTTCTTCATTCAACGTGCTGCCTTATAGCTTTGAGAGTGCTAATTTGCTTCAAGGAGCACTACATCATCTCAGTCCCAGACCGAAGAAAATGCACATAATTTTTGGTTATGCCTGAAACACATTCTCTACATAAAATCTGAATATTCTGTGCAGGTTACTGTGTTATGTGAATGTTTGTATATTGTTCACAGATGTGAATGAGCTGTAAAACCTTTGTATTCTTACATTGTAGATTTATTCCCAGAAACTTTCCCTCCTACTGTAGAAGCCTGTGAGGTTTTGTTTCAACTGGAACAGCAGATAATACTTTTGCTGTTTTGTAAATTTCTTTCCTTGTTTCAATTCGAATGACAGCAAGGTGACTGATGAAGCATAGAGTAGCTTTACCTACATGGCAAAACTCACCGGCGTTCTGCTCATCTCACTCGAAGTCTGTATTTGGATCTGCTGCTGTGAACCGATACACATCATGTGCAGTGCAGCCCGAGAGTGTGCCATCCTCTGTTCTTTCAACTGATGGCTTTGGACAAATTCATATTAAAAAAATAATAAAACTGATCAGGCTATGACTTAAGGCAACTTTTTTTTCTTGCTCGTAGAGGACATTACTAATTAACTGAGTTGGAAGGTATCGCCATGGTAACAGATCCTTTCTGCATTTAAGTCACTGGATACAGCTTAACCATTCAAGATCCAATCACCTACTGGACCTATTTTACTACTAATGTGCAGTAGTTCATGTAGGTGCACACACTCATTGTATTTTCTCTCTTCCCACCTTGCTTCTCTTTCTTAGACTGATTTTGAGAAGGATGTGGACTTGGCATGTCAAACAGGTGAGCTCTTCTTTCCACTTGATTCCTCTTTCCCTCTGTCTCTCTACATTTGAAGCTCCCTGCTGTGCATGTTGATGAAATGACAGGAAATTACATGTCACATCTCTACACAGTTGCGCACAAATTATTATGAGTTATCAATCACACTGATTCTGCCCAGTAAGTGTTCAGCCAGCATATGCTTGGAAGTGACTGTTTAATTCTGCATGATAAAACGCTCCTGCAGTGTGATCAGACCTGTTTCACTCACCTGTGATGATGGGGGTGTGTGTCTTTGTGTTTGTGTGTATGTGTCTCACAGTTAAATTGTGTACAAATGTACCACACTGTGTTGTGCTTTGAAATATTAACATAGTCACTTTCCCCCTCCACCCTTGCAGAGAGAGGACACCCATGTAAGTTTTTCACTCCACTGACCTACCTAACACTGCCTGGTTCTTTCACAGCCTTTAATTATTTCTATAGACGAATCCAGATTGTAATTATTAACAAACCATTACTGCAGTGGCAGCTTGATTTACATAGTGTATAATACGGTGATGTACAATAAACATTTGCATGTTCTAAATAAAGTCATCAAATCCTATGAATGTGACTCAAACAATGTCTATAATCTAAAAAAACTGCAGGTTCTGGCTGCTCCAAAAGCCCCATGTTTCCCTGTTTAATTTTTCAAATAAAAATTAAGTTGGGAATCAATAGTTCTTTGGTTTCTAAGAAATCTGCACCACTGAAGTACAGTATCAACTGTGACAGGTCCTCTCTCCACTATTTAGGGTCTTGGTCTCAAAGAGAACCCCGTTGCAAGACTTTGTAGTTTATGTTGAGATCATTTGTTGTAAAGTGGTGTTTTATCAAAATGCACTATTGTCAATAGGTAGTTTTCTTAAGTAATTGATGGTGCATATAGATTGGTCACTCTGCCCCCATATTAATGGCACTGCAGAGCACAGCACGTACAACAGCCACTGGATTCGTCTATAGGCCTGTTTTCTGGGCTTCCACTGTTGGATGCAGATGTGATTGGTCAGATTTCCAACAACCTGTTCAGTCATTTCACATCAATTTGCACCAATGGGATGGTAAAACAGAGAAAATGCTTGGTTCTGTACTCAGCCAGTGCTCAGACTCAAGAGGATCCAGCTTCAATTTTTGATCAAGCATATAGTCTGACATTTCATCACATCAATGTAGTTCAATTGAATATGGTCTGAGCAACAAGCCTTTGTCTAGAATTGGCACTAGAATTGGATTATGGAGCCACAGAGTAAATATTCTTTCATCTGATGGTGACAGAATGAGCATGATGTCCAGCATGAACTTCCAGATGGTTTGATTTGAGAAAATAGATTGTTAGTTGTAATTCAGCATCATCTTTCATCAACATGTCATAGCTAATTTTCAAATAGGTATTCTCGAAATGTTCAGCATCTATCTATTCTTGAGCAACATGCATGAAAGGTATCCTAAACCAACTGTAAGTGTTGTAATGCTGTCTTTTAGTTATTGCATTACCAAATAAATACATGTTCTCATGTATTTAAATAAATGTATCCATATGTGTCAAATTACATAAATACACACAGACTCAAGTAATAGTAATAAGCTGTTGAGCGGGTTATGGCACAGAAATCAGTAGCGAGGGAATTTGGCTCCATTTCATTGAAGGCACACATTTTGCACTAATGATCTCGTTTCAAGTTATTAAAAAATCCTGGCTTGTCAGCAAATGTGGAAAGATGAAGCAAAACCTAAGGTTCCAGTGTCAGAGACAAACTCATCTTAGCTACTGTGAACCACATAGGCCCAAAATGAGAAGTGAAACCTTTCTATGGAGATTGAATCTGTCTCACTGCAACATCAAAGCTCCAAACAAACCTCGAGGTCAATGCCTAAATTGTCAACTGTCAACGTTCTTCTTTTTGGCATAATATAACGTCTTGTCCATTCAGATTTCATTCCCCTTTTTTATCCCATATATTTTGTGTGCCCTTTTTTTTAACCACACTTACAATTTTTTCACCTCTCCTTTTTTTTCTCCTCTTTCACCAACTACTCCTACTCTGGTATTCCTATCATTTGCCTGTTCATCACTCTCTTCCTGGCTCCCTGGCTTCTTGTGTCTCCTACATCTTCCCTCTAGTCATTTTCAAGGAGGTGAACACCTGTAACCCTGCCACCATCACTGGGACCCTTTCCCGCATCTCCCTGGATGATGAGGACGATCCCAAACTCGCAGCCCATCAGGAGGGAGGAGTTGGAGTCAACTTCAGCTCCCTCCCTGGGAATATCCCGCCACCCAATCTTATCGTGCAGGTGGAGGATTAAAGTTTACTTTACTCTGACTGACAAACTGGATGACTAGTGTTCTGTGTAAATTCTATACAAAAAAAAAAAAAAGATTTAGAGTCTGCTGTCAAACTGTCTTACTATTAAAAATTCATATGTGGCAGCTGAATCTTTGTTTTGTTTTTTTCGCAAAGGTTCCACCCCTAGGAGGCCTCAATGAGTTAAGTGAGACACCCCTAAAGAAGGAGGTGAATGTGGATCAGCAGAGGCAGCAGGGGCAGCAACGCAGTGGTGCTCCAATCTACCTGTGCACTGAGAGTGGCCTGGGCTGGGCACGACCTCCAGCTTCCTCCAATAATTCCCAAGATGGAAGTGCTGGAAGCGGAGGAAGTGGGGGAGGAGGAGGAGGAAGTAGTGGAGGAGGGGAGGGTGACTACATGGTCTTACCTCGTAGGACGGTCAGTCTCAAACCTCCAGCGCCCTCCTCCCAAGGAGGAGGCCTGGGACTGGGGGGCGAGGACAAGCCTCTCAACATTACGGTAGAAGATCCTCCCTTCCCTCCCCCTCCGTCTCCCCTGAGCCTCCACCCAGCTGAGAGTGAGGCCTACCCAGCAGATTTTGTGCCATCTAGTGTGGGTGACATGAACATCACCATGAACCTCAACCGCTCCTATGGGACAATCAAAACCATGCCCCATGGGCACGGCCACATGATGGCTCAGGGTGGTCTTGTACATTCACATGGAGGACACATGCACACCCACGGGCATTCACTCCAGCTGAAGCCTGGCCAGAGGCCATCTGTCAGACAGATTCTGACAGGGGGAACTACAGTGGAGAGAACCAGGACCCTGCCACGCAACCTGGGCAGCACCAATGCCAACACCAGCATCTCAGCAGGATCCCTGGAGGTGGGTGAGAGGTTGAGGAATGAGGAGAGAAATGGTCTCCCGGTGGTGGCGAAGTTTCTTCACTGCTTTCACCTTTCACCTGAGCCAATGGTTTAAAGCTATGAATGTGGCAATGGTGTGGCTGTATAAGTCACCTGGTGAATTGAGTGGGAGGACATGCTTGGAAGAAAAGGTCCAGTTACTTAACATGGCTTTCTCTTAGTATGCATGTAAAGCTCTTTAACAAATATCTAAATAGCTTAAATCACATATCTGTGACTACAAAATGATCTGGGAATAAGTCAGTCAGTGTAGTGTGTAATATCTCTACAATTCCATTAGTGTTGCTTGCTAACAAGTTAAGCAATTTCTGATACACATGGTCTTGATAATAGCAGTTATGTGTGTTAAAGTCTTCTGTAACAACTGCCCTTATTTGCATCTGAGTAGGATTTGTTGCTTCTGATTGAGACAAAGCATTGAAACATTACTCACATATGGACACCTTCTTCTTAGTTTACTTTGTGTGTGTGTGTGTGAATGAGTGTGTAAGTGAATGTGTGGGATACCTCCACCTAATCATACAAAGTGGCACATCAGAGGGACTGAGACAGACAGGATCAGAGGAAATACCCCTGGTAAAAGTCTCTCAGCCCACCTTAATTTTACTCTCACACACATGTACATACACACAAAAACAAAAACGTGATAACATGCATGCATTAACACACACTAACACACACACTGGTTCATCTCCCATGTTTGCTGATTCACAAGGTTGATCAAAGACACTTCTGAATGACACTTTTTACTGAAAATGCAGATGCTTCATTAATGGCTGAGAACGTTAAGGACGAGTCTTTAGAAGTCGCTGTCAGAAGAGCTACAACTGAGTTCATGAATACAAAAAAAAAAAAAAAAATCTGCAGAGAAACCTGTGGGATGTAATTTACTGCTATAATTTCACCCTGTTTGAATATGCTTGATTTGGAGATGGATATCAGAGCGTGTCTCCCAAGATTAAATCACAGCAGTATGTTACTCCCCCGATTCGAACATGGTGATGCATAATGGAGGAGTCATGTGAAGGCACTCACAGTGTTCATTTCACTGTTGATTTTAGTTAGAGGTTTGTAAATTTTACACAAAATGATCTAGTCAAAGCAAAACAGTTCACAGGGTATGTTATCCTGTAATCATGCTATAGAAAAAATTGGAGAGAGTATTGAAAATTAATTAGTATCAACACTGTTGGCTGTTGAGATTGGGTTATGACATAATTACAACACTGAATAGAAGGAAACAAATGAAAAATAGTGTGTGGCTCTGGTTATTTGGTGATTATTTCTATTATACCATATATACTATTATACCATCATAACAGAAAATCACAGGAAGGAAGGATTTGTTATTTTGTATGAGTGAGTTGATGACTGCTTCTAGTGTCTCCCCACCAAAACATGCAGTATACTGCACATGTATATGCATGTTGCATGTCTACCATATTACAAAGCAAACTCAATCACGGAATTTCTCTGTTTAAGGTAAGGATCCCTCTATAGTCCAGTAGTGTTGTGTTATCTAAGCAGTGATGGGTGATTTCACAGTATGAATTGAAAATTTCAGGGAGAAACTTACCTCTATCTGTTTGCATTGCTTTACCTTTTAAAACCTTGGCTACCATAACATCGGATCAGCAACTCTGCCCTTCCAGACAATGAATACAGCTTTTAACTAACTGTGGAGAGCAGCTCCTCTCCCTGCCAAATGAAAATCTGGCAGGCAGCGAGAGCCAGATAGGAAGTCAGAGATGGAATGTAATGCAATGCAATGTCAGGACCAGATGAGTTGGAAATGTCTGCAGCTGTTAAATTGGTGGCTTGTGTGCCACTCACTATAGCTACAGAGTCATTTAAGAGGAGAGCAACGAGGTCCAAACAAGATTAGAAGATGGAAACCATATCTCATATGTTTGCTGCAGCGCCTTTAATCCCAATGTCTCCAACAAATTCTCCAAAAATAGCAAAAAGGATGATTAATGCCAGGGTTGTAATGATTGTATTTGGGAGTATGTGAGCCGAGAAATTATTATTTAATTCTAATTCTGGGTTTTTCCACTTCACTAATCTCATTCCGCGGAAATAGACTGAATAATTTGCATTTTGCTTTGACATTTGTAAGAATATCTGGATCATGTTGAGCAGCCAGTGCACATTAGCCTTTCTCTTGTTACTGAACAATGGCTCTGAGAGATCCACAAAGAGATTGAGATAAAGAGGTCTAACTTTCAGTGATGGTCGAGGGGTGGTCATTGATGCTTTTTTCTCTCCCCCTGCCCCCCTCCTCTTCCAGAGGAAAAGAGTACGGTACTCTGAGCTGGACTTCGAGGTAAGATCTCGGACCTCATCCCCTGTCATCAGCCTGTTTCTGCTTTCTTGTGCTTCTGCCAGGACTTAACGCACAGAGGAGCAAAAAGCATTGCTAAACCCCTCCCTCCACACCTGTGTCTCCCTTGCGTTTAAAACTATGAATTGTGTCAGGCCTACCTTACATAGCATGCTGTTTCTGCAACAATGGACTTAAAACTCTCAACCCTTACCTGTCTTAGTGAAACAATCTGTGTGTCAATTTACCATAACATCATGGAAACAAAAAACATCATACAAACATGTGCAGTTAAACCAAATTATGCTGTCAGAATATTGCAGGCGTCCTGGTTGAAGAAACAGCAAGGTAGACTGCTTTTTGTGTCTGAATGAATACCAGTAATTCAATTCTGGGTTGATACGTATGTGGCCATAGTTGATTGGCTTGTTATATCTGTTGGAACGACATGGGTTGGCAGTGTGTGAGTATGTTTGTGTTAGAATGACTTGGATGTCCTGTGAATCTCCAGTCTCTGATAGAGTAAGAAAATACAGCACCTCTCTTTGCATCGCTGCTCTTTTTGTGACAATACAGTTTCATTATGACTATAAAGACTGGACATTCACCTTGTAGACATATAGATTAGTTAGAAGGGATGTGTGGTGAACAGCTACTAACAGTGACTATGGCTGATCATTTTACTTACTCTATCTAGCAAATTTACAGGACAATCATTAGTGGCTGCTGCATGAACAAGGAGATTGGCTCTCCTGGATTTAAACTCTTCATCAACTGACTATTGACTTTTGAGAAAGAGATTGACATAGGAGAGCCACTTAAGCAAGGAAGTGTACACTTCCATGATTTAATAGAAAGCAAGCCCATTTTTAACCATGTTTTTTTTTTTCTGTAATTGAGTTTGCCCAGCCTTTTAGTCAAAGATCTACTTTAAACTTTATGAGTAGTTTTAAATTTATTTAAGAGGATAATCGACTCTTGTATAGGAGAAAAAATACTTTTCTCTTAAAAGTTAAAGGGGAACTCCAGTGAGTTAATACTGGACTTAAAGTGGAAATGGTCTAGGTCTGTGCAGCCGAAGTGAAGATATATTTAGTTTTAGTTCCTTGTATGCAACCAGCTCCAAAATCCTACATTTCCCAGGAAGCAAATGAATAGAATCTTTTATTAGCATCTTCTGCCTCCTACTGTAAATCTCCATTTCTTTCAAATGCAGCACCTGATTCTCACAGGCTTTCAATTACAGATTTTAAATCACAAGCCCAAGTCAAAATAACAAGTGGTGACATCCATGTTTTTAGTGTGCTGAGTAAACCTTAACTAAGTGTTCTTTAATGTTGAGATGATCACCTATCGGGAATCATAGTGTATATAGGTTGCATTTTATATGGTTGAAATGATAAAACTGCATGAACCAGACAAGGAAATTTATCAAATACAACAAAAGAAATGAAAATACATAGCAACAAAAAAGCATAACAAAGAGTTTGTTAGACTTTCATAGCTGAGCGGAGATGTGAGTGCCCACTCTCAAGTAATTGGAGTCAGTGCTAAGCACCAGTTCTGGCCGGTAAGTGTGCGGTTGTGAGTGCTGGCATCTTGCCCCTCTGTCACTTTCAACCTAGCAAGCTGCTTTGACGATTAGCTACTGCCCAGCAGCTCCAACACTGCCTGTTAGCACAGAAAGACAACAGTGGTGGCATCGACAAATGCAGTATCCTCTCAAAGAATTACAGATCTGGATTTAGCTGCCTTCTAGACAGACATATTTTGAACAGAGGGAAAGCACTTTTTGTCAAAAATCCTTTCACTAGGACATGAGGTAAATTCTAGCCCATCTGTTAGACATTTAATGAGTTAGACAAAATCCTGAGTTAACAGGACCATCAGCTAGAAGGCACCAGTCTGTGACGATGGCATTTTTGTCATTTTCACCAAATATTCACTTAAAGGACTCCTCTGCAGCACTCCCAGTTGCCAAATACTTAAAGACTGAGGAAGTGGATGATGTATGAGCATGAGCCAGCATTCAATCGATCTGTCAGCGTCCCTCTCTAACCACTTTTCATGGCTGGAATCACTGCAGTCCCTCAGTCTTTTTTCCATTCCCGTTCTCCTGCCTGCCCTTATATTACCCCCCACCCCTTTTTTTGTTTCTATTTGGTTCATTTTTGCTGTCCCTTCCTTTCTTCCCTTCCAGAAAGTGATGCACACTCGCAAAAGACATTCTGAGTTGTACCATGAGCTCAACCACTCGTCCAAGTTCCACACCATAGACAGGTATAACAGGGACCCAGCCATGTCAACATTCAAGGTAAGATCATTGTCCAAAAGTGGATGGGAACCCACTGTTCCCCCTACACATACCACTGTCCCCTCGCACAAATCCCATCTCGTTAACACTAAAGAAATGACACTGGAAAATACTCACTGCACAGATCACAATTGCAGTAATATGATTCACAGAAAGTGGTCAGCACTGGTGAAATATTATCAGCACAACTGTGGCATTGCATTTACTTTAAATGCAGCTTTCAGACAATTATAATCATAAAAATTCAGAGCGATGCTCCCAGTCATTTATAAACATGAGGTACTTTTGCAGATGTACCTCATTCTTTTCATTATGTATTTTTTCAGCCAAATTAAATTGCTGGTTTAGAAATGTTGAAAGATTTCTTGCTCTAACAAGGGAACTTGAATTTTATGTGAATGCTATATTTTTTTTTTTTTAAGTAATTCAGTGGTGGACTTATCACATGCATGGTGAATCACACAATAACTACCTCATACATACCAGCTTGAGAGACACATTCTGTTTCAGCTTTCTTAATATAAATCCCTTTTATGCCTGATATAATTAGCCTGAAATTAATTCATTCTTTCTTGTGGTTAGTGCCATATTAATTACCTGTCAAAAAAGTTTATCACACAAGCTGTTAGCTGAGGGATAATCCACCATAGCCTGTTAATGAAATCTGTATTCTGCAATTTAAGACCTGTGGATCTTGTTCTCACCACACAGTAATGCACTACAGAAAACAACACGTCTACATGCACAAGCGCTTCGTCTTTGCCTGTCTCACTCGTTAATATGTGTGTTTAATGGTTTCGTTCTTTATGTAGCAAATGTGACTTTTTCCTGTGAGTGTCTCTGTGGGTGGTTGGGTGGGCGTATGTGTCAGAGGGGTGCTTGGGTGGGCACCTGTGCTCATGAGACACAGAAGCACCTTTGAATCATTAATACGCCATTAGCAGCAGACGAAAGAGTCCCTGCTGGCTCTTCACTGACCTTCAGGGGGCCAGGTCCATTAAGATTTAAACACACCCGCACACACTCACACTCCCTTGATCTGCCGAGCTTCAGTGCATTGAGCCATGATGAGTTAGTCAGCCATGATAGGTATATTTTCCCCTGGTGTCCAAGGCATGTTGGTTCAAATCTAATTTACACTGCCAATAGAGGAAGAGAGGCCGAACTGACATCTCTCATATTCTCCATACCATGTAGCCGCACACATATACAGTGGGTACGGAAAGTATTCAGACCCCTTTAAATTTTTCACTCTTTGTGTCATTGCAGCCATTTGCCAAAATCAAAAAAGTTCATTTTATTTCTCATTAATGTACACTCAGCACCCCATCTTGACAGAAAAAAACAGAAATGTAGAAATTTTTGCAAATTTATTAAAAAAGAAAAACTGAAATATCACATGGTCATAAGTATTCAGACCCTGTGCTCAGTATTGAGTAGAAGCACCCTTTTGAGCTAGTACAGCCATGAGTCTTCATGGGAATGATGCAACAAGTTTTTCACACCTGGATTTGGGGATCCTCTGCCATTCTTCCTTGCAGATCCTCTCCAGTTCTGTCAGGTTGGATGGTGAACGTTGGTGGACAGCCATTTTCAGGTCTCTCCAGAGATGCTCAATTGGGTTTAGGTCAGGGCTCTGGCTGGGCCAGTCAAGAACGGTCACAGAGTTGTTCCGAAGCCACTCCTTTGTTATTTTAGCTGTGTGCTTAGGGTCATTGTCCTGTTGAAAGGTGAACCTTCGGCCCAGTCTGAGGTCCTGAGCACTCTGGAAGAGGTTTTCTTCCAGGATATCTCTGTACTTGGCAGCATTCATCTTTCCTTCAATTGCAACCAGTCGTCCTGTCCCTGCAGCTGAAAAACACCCCCACAACATGATGCTCCCACCACCATGTTTCACTGTAGGGATTGTATTGGGCAGGTGATGAGCAGTGCCTGGTTTTCTCCACACATACCGCTTAGAATTAACGCCAACAAGTTCAATCTTGGTCTCATCAGACCAGAGAATCTTATTTCTCATAGTCTGGGAGTCCTTCATGTGTTTTTTGGCAAACTCTATGCAGGCTTTCATGTGTCTTGCACTGAGGAGAGGCTTCCGTCGGGCCACTCTGCCATAAAGCCCCAACTGGTGGAGGGCTGCAGTGATAGTTGACTTTGTGGAACTTTCTCCCATCTCCCTACTGCATCTCTGGAGCTCAGCCACAGTGATCTTTGGGTTCTTCTTTACCTCTCTCACCAAGGCTCTTCTCCCACGACTGCTCAGTTTGGCTGGACGGCCAGGTCTAGGAAGAGTTCTGGTCGTCCCAAACTTTTTCCATTTGAGGATTATGGAGGCCACTGTGCTCTTAGGAACCTT
Source organism: Mastacembelus armatus (assembly GCF_900324485.2). Classification (NCBI taxonomy): domain Eukaryota; kingdom Metazoa; phylum Chordata; class Actinopteri; order Synbranchiformes; family Mastacembelidae; genus Mastacembelus; species Mastacembelus armatus. Next base: position 8,356,315 of record NC_046643.1, on the reverse strand, counting down.
GAGTGCTGCAGAAATTCTTGTGTAACCTTGGCCAGATCTGTGCCTTGCCACAATTCTGTCTCTGAGCTCCTTGGGCAGTTCCTTCGACCTCATGATTCTCATTTGCTCTGACATGCACTGTGAGCTGTAAGGTCTTATATAGACAGGTGTGTGCCTTTCCTAATCAAGTCCAATCAGTTTAATTAAACACAGCTGGACTCCAATGAAGGAGCAGAACCATCTCGAGGAGGATCAGAAGAAATGGACAGCATGTGAGTTAAATATGAGTGTCACTGCAAAGGGTCTGAATACTTATGACCATGTGATATTTCAGTTTTTCTTTTTTAATAAATTTGCAAAAATTTCTACATTTCTGTTTTTTTCTGTCAAGATGGGGTGCTGAGTGTACATTAATGAGAAATAAAATGAACTTTTTTGATTTTGGCAAATGGCTGCAATGACACAAAGAGTGAAAAATTTAAAGGGGTCTGAATACTTTCCGTACCCACTGTACTTTACACACACTCACTCACATGCAAACACACTGCCATGTCCCAGTGCCAGAGCAGTGGGCTTTTCTTTCACTCTTCATTTGCTCAACGTCTTAATCAAGATTTTCAGAAATCGTGGCCAACTCCCCATTCATTATTGCCAAGCAAATGTTTTATGGAAGAGAAGAAAAAGGGCAGGCTACTTACAAAGGTGTGAGCCATATATTAGAAGTCTGTAGTTCTTAACAGTTGCACTGCGGCATGCTAATACATCTCAGAGAGGGGTCAGGTGAACTTTGAGTTTTGACCCAAATGTAAATGAAATGAAAGGCCAGCAACAAATAACAGATAAGCTGTAATTAAACTAATTATGACAAATTTGATAGTATATTTTCTCTGACGTCATATAAGTTATGAAATGAAAGGGCAGCATACTCATCCAAGTCCATTATGTTAAAAGTAAGTAGGCAGTTCACTTAACTGTGAATAATTACACAGATAATGCTATCAGTGTCAGGCCTTTGACAGGACCCAGCTTGAGTTCAGCTCCACTGTTGTCAACATCTCACTTTGAGAGTCACCCCCAGACACAGACATGCTGACTATACAGTAATTATGGAGATGAGATGGATGTGCGTGCATGTCTGTGTGGGTGGACGTGTGTGTCCGAACACTTGCATATTAGGGTGCCTGCATGTGTGGCTGCATGCCTCTGTGTCGTCTCTGTGGGTTGTTGTGTGCGTGTGTGTGTTTGTGTCAGTGTGTGTCTGTGTGTGTGTGTGTGTGTGTCTGTGTGTGTGTGTTTGTGTTTGTCTGTCCACTTGTTATTTTTTGTTAGCTTCTTTAGCTGTTTTAAGATCACTATACTGCACAGCCTGTGTTTGAACCACATAAAATGTGTTTAGTAGACAATTACTGCATGACATACAATATAACCATTTCATAATAACTTTAATAACCTCCTTTCTATGCCATATTACAAACACTGACAGTGACTGTCACAAATATTACATGAGTTCTGTTACTTAATAGTAAACATCATTTAATTTCGCTAGGATATCTGCTCAGTCCTGGGGAAATTAAATAAAGTAGTAACATAAAGATAAGCAATACTGAGCACCTCATGTTTTAATGATGAAGGAGGCTGCCCAGTTCCAGACCAAACTAAGAGAAGGAAACCCCTCACGCCCACTTACCTGCCAAACAAAGTCAGCTACCTTCAGCAGTGATACCACAAAAACTAATTAAACCCCTTAACCTTTGCAGGATTCTTCTTTAAAGTGCCTAAATAGCATTTTTACCTAAAAACCATGTAACCTCTTCTAACCACCTTGGCTGGTGTTCATCCATCACAGGTCCCTCCTCCCCCACCACCGAGGCACAACACTGAGCCATCGCTAGTTCGCAGAGCATCCCTCGTTTACAAAGAAAGTCAACGTAAGATGTACTAAACCTGACTTAAACCTCAGGCAGTAGAGCCCCTCTAACTGTAAAGTAGGCCATGAGTTGATGCATTACATATCAGTGTATGTAAAGCATCTCATAGTTTGCCATTGTGTGTTTATGTTTTGTGTGTGTAGTTTACATGTTAATGATTTTTTGTTAAACCCCTCCCACTGACAGTGATTGTCCAATCAACAAGCCTGTCAAGCTTTGAATTTCCTCAAATGCAGAATCAGTAAGCACTGGACTGTAGTAATGGCAATTCACTACTATTGTTCACCAAACACATCAGTTAGTCCTTATCCTTAAAGCATTTTCAATTATTATAATTCTAATGTTAAAAGTAGCCCTACGATGGACTGGTGACCTGTCCAGGGTGTACCAGCAGATCCCTGTGACCCTAAATAGGAATAAGCAGGTATAGATGATGGATGTTAAAAGTAAGACTATATTGCTGGGAAAAACAAAAATGGAAGCGAAGTACTTAAACAGGGTTTTGTTAGGGCAAAATAAAACGTCAAACAATGCTTTTCATTACACTTGATCACACTCAGACTACATCTTAAGGCCAATTGTTTGCTAAGGATATTAACTTGAAGCTTTATTTTCAGTCCGTAATCATGATATCATATATGTAGCCATCAGGTGCGTACTCAAGATGCATAGACTCGATTTAATTAACTAGCTACAGATCATAAAAACTGGCAGTGCCGTTTCAGACATCAAAATATACTATCACATGCTACAAATGAGCATTATGATTTTGTCTACCTCTGCCTGAAAGGACCTGTTGTTTAAAAGACCACTGTGACCTGCATAGTACTGTATGTCATGTGCGGAAACAAAAGGCTTGACAGATACAGCAACACAAATTAAGGGGAGTGGAGTTTAGCCAAAGGTCAATTCAGAGTATGGCACTTCATTGTAACATTACCTACTACAGTGGGGATTTTGTGAGTTACAGACTGTAATTTCTATAGTAGATTTATTTTAACAAAGAGATGTAGAATATTAAAAAACAAAACAAAAACAGAGCAACATATTATATGAAAGCTTATAAACTGACATTAAACTGGCATTTGAGTGAGTAAAATAAGAATTTGATTCCAAAGCAAAACATGACTTGGTATTTGGTGGAGAAATCCTTGTTGGCAAGCACAGAGGTAAGATGTTGCTTGCAGTTGGTCACCAGGTTTGCACACATCTCAGGAGAGATTTTGGTCCACTCCTCATTCCAGATCCTGTAAAGTTTCTTTCTTCGCAACTTGAAGTTTCAGCTCCCTCAACACATATTTTCTATAGGATTAAGATCAAGAGACTGGCTAGGCCACTCTCTCAGCCTAATCTGCTTGTTTTTGAGCCACTCTTTTGTTGCTCTGGTGGTATGTTTTGGGTCGTTGTCATACTGGAAGACCTATCCACAATCCATCTTCACTATTTTGGCTGCATTTCTCTCCCTCCAAACACAGTGACTTGAGTTGGTGCCAAAGAGCTTAATTTTGGTCTCATCTTACCACAGCACTTTCTCCCAAGCCTTCTATGAATCATTGAGATGTTCACTGGCAAACTCCCAACAAGCTTGTCCTTGTGCCTTCTTGAGCAGGGGGGACCTTACAGGCCCTGCAGGATTTCAGTCCATTACAGCCTGTGTGTTTCCAATGGTGAGCTTGGTGACCGTAGTCCCAACTGCCTTGAAATCATTAACAAGCTCCCAAGGTTCTGGGCTGATCCCGCATCTTTTGCATGATCATCCTTTCCCCACCAGGCAAGATCTTGCATGGATCTCCATACTGAGGTTAATTGATTGTTACTCTATTTTTGCCATTTCTGAATAATCACAACAACAGTTGCTGATGACCTTGCTGATGGGCTTGTAGCCCATTCCAGCCTTGTGCAGGTCTACAATCTTGTCCCTGATGTCCTTTGACAGCTTTTTGGTTTTGTCTGTGATGGTGGAGAGTTTGGAATTAAAAAGATTTGGTAGACAAGTGTCTTTTATAAACATAACAAGACAACTATAGGAGTAATTTTTTAAAGCGACAGGATTAATCGGTGTTCCACATGGGCACATAACCATTCTGTGGGAGAAAGAAGAATTTCTGCAGGTTTGGAGGGGATCAAATACTTATTTTACTCACTGGAATGCTAATATATTTATAATATTTTATATAATGTGTTGTTCTGTTTTTTTGTTTGTTTGTTTGTTTGTTTATCTCCCTCCGTTTAAAATAAACCTACCATAAAAATGATATGTTGATTTGAAATGATGATTTCTTTGTAAGGGCAAACTTATAAAGGGGGGATTAGTAAGGGATCAAATAATTCTTTTCCCCACTGTATACTGAAAACCTACTATTTCAAGAATATACATATATATATGTACCCAAACACAGTGTCAAACTGGGTTTACCCCATGTAGTACCTCCATCTACTACCTGTTAACACTGTCTCATAGTGAAGTGATGTATTTGATCTAATATTAGATGATCCCCTAGTGGTGTGATGGTGAAAAGGTTCAGTGCATTACAGGTTATACTACTTGTGCATCAGCAGCCATGTAATGATTGTTAATGCCTATTCCTTCATCAACTCCACTACAAGTTCACTGTGAAATATACCATCTGGAATCACCACTGTATAACCACGGAGAAGGATGTGTAAGGTGGTCTGATGTAGGATTGGGTTTATCTTCCATCATAAAACATAAACATTTGAATAATTTTTTTGTTGTGTGATGTGACAGTCCATGCAATCATTGTGTCCATTTCAGTGCCTGAGTTAAACCTTATGATCTAAACACCCTAACCAAGTGATAAATCAGTTCATAAAGACAATGACCCATTCAAACCAATTTATAATCACCTCATAAACCACGATATTCTGTCCATAAACCAGCTCATTGGCACTAAAACGGGCCAAACACAATGCAATATGTATGGGTGCTGATGAGAGACTGTCAGTAATGTCACAAAGGCTTATGGGGTCAGAAGAAACTTGATCCATTTTTGCTTCTGTAGAAAGGTAGGATCTTTGTGTTGGCTGTGATGAGAAGATGAGTGGGTATCAGAAAAAAATGTCCCACACACACACATGCACACACAAACATGGGCACATTTTCACATCTTATCCAATTTTCCGTGTAAGTGTAGTGGGCTTTAAGTGATCTTGGGTCTTACATGTGCCATCACAGATAGAATCCACATACTTTAATCTTTTGATTTCATGCTTTTCTTGTCTTTGTCCCTATCCCCCCCCCCCCCACACACACACCCACACACACACACTCACGTTGCCCTGTACTTGGTAATCCCTATTTAACAGACTGATGGCCATATGCTGTTAGGTGATGACTCAATGTTACACTTAATGACAGAAATGAAGAGGGAAAAATGTGACCAGAAAGAAGGTGGAGACTGATTTTATATCACAAGACTCCCCATTAACCTCAGTGTTGAACATCACCTTGTCTGTCTTTTTTTAATAGGCTGCTGAGACTAGTGGACCTATTCCTCTAGCCTGAAAATAAATGTACACTTTGCCCTCTGTTACATATCCTGTTGGTGTTTTTGAAAAACATAAAGAGGACCTTTAAAATACAGCTACATCCACATGACAAACTGTGCTGTGTGCATTTTAACTTGTTTCTTATGACATCATGGTGACTGACCTTGAATCAAGCGTTTTTGATATAGATATTGTTTGTTTTTGTCTGCCTATTTATGAGAGTAACATCTGTGGTCACCCTTGTATTATACTCCATTGAAGTGTATAGAAAGGGGCTTCACCTTAATGCTAATAATGGAAACAACTTCAAATCATACTTTGTTTTAAGTACAGTGGATGCTCTGCCAGGGCCATATGGGTAGCTGAGGAATGGAGTTCATTTTCATTGTGTCTCCCATAATGGAGCCATGATAGAAATCGAGTCAGCGGGGTTACTGTAAGACAGCATGTACGCAGTGTGGATGGAACACAGTATGTTTTAGCATTAGTGTCTGCGCTAATGTTTAGATTTAGAAGAGTTTCCTGTCCTCTGTCATTGTGCAGCTAGACTGTCGTTTTCTATCCTCTCCACAGGGTTCAAGAGGTCATAACACAAATTTGCACACAGTGCCCAATGATGCAGTGTGTGCCTCCCTGTGTGTGAGATTGAAGGGGTTGTGTGTGTGTCAGTTATGTGAGAGAAAGAGTAGGAGAGAGACAGAGTTTGCTCTGCATAATGGCCTGGTTGATGCATTTTTCAGCTCTCAAATGGGATATATTTCCATCCCATCGTCTGCTGTGTTCTTGATTAAATGAAGCGTGCTTGGCTTCCTTCTCCAGATAGACAGTGAGGAGTTTTGCTGAACGCACTGGGAGGGAGAAAAAGACAAAGAAAACAAGTACTCTACTTTGCTGTGATTTCACTCATGCTAGAGCAGGAATGGCGAGCAAATTTTCGATTATGAAAGAGGCAGTCAATCTAAATGACTGTATGCATGTGTGTGAATTCTATGATAAAACACTGAACTATAAGGCTACATATGGAAATATATTGTGGTATAGTCCTAGAGGGTTCTTCCATTAGCCTGCCCCATAAAATGAAGGTGCGACCTGAGGTGCTCTCTTTATGCATGCACAGTTAACATTATTGGAGGTTATTGATATCCCAGCAATGTTTTCAGGCCACAGTAGGGAAATTTAGCGAAGGTAATGTGTATGCTTTGAGGATGTCTTGTGTAAAATGAAGATGTATAATTTTAAATGACAAAGACAAAGCACACCCCATAGGTCTTGATAGTCAATTTGCTGGCATTAAGCTAAAGGGCTTCAATTTCACATTCCAGCAATAAAGCAAGTCCTCCCCTCTTCTTCCTCTTCATATCTCATTCTCCCCTCTATTCGTCCTCACGGCTTGACATTTTCTCTCTTGCTGTCTCCCTCATTTACCCATTTCTCCCTCCAAGCTCAGCCCTCGGTGGCACGTTTGAGGCATTAATTGAATAATTAATCCCTCTCATTAGCTTGTTTTTAATTATTTCCTTGCCCCCTTCTCCGTGTCGAGCATAAACTCATCAACTGTTTTCATCCTTCCTCACAAATTGCCCATGAAAACTGAAGACTGGCGGAGTGTAGCTTTAGCAGACTGGCTTTATCAGTGTCTCCTAATGAGAGGACAGTTAGCCCAGGCGGAACAAGCCTAACACTACTTTCGTGCACCAAGAGGCACAATACTAATTTAACTCATTTAGTGTCCTTGGGCCAATTAAAGGGAGGTGAAAAGGGCCAAATTGCTATCTGGAACTGTTTTCACTATAGAAACACTGGTCTTGGATTGCATTATGCTGCACTGCTTAGGCCCAAACAGCATAGCACCAAGCCTGTGTGTCTGATTGCTCGTTTGTTTGCAATGTGTTGCACTAATGGACTTTATTTGCCCTACATTCTCCAGATTTGGCTCCTTAAAGGGGCCTTATTGCTTGTGACACAGTTTCCTTCCCACCTAATGGGTAAATGGTGTTAACGACTGATTTGCCCAGTTAGTGTGTTTTTGAGCCCCTTAATAAATTTTTCTAGTGCTGAATAACCAGTCTAGATCGTACCATTACCTCGATGATATAATCAAACAAACATAGAAATCTTGACATAGTCCAGTTCTGGTTCAGTGACCTAAAGCCTACATACAGCTGTACCACACTCATGTTGTGGTATCCACTCAGTCTGCTCCTGCACTTTTTGATGTTACTTTCATTTTATTCATCTATAAATGTGATTTAAGTTTGTTTCATGTGGACCTCACACTCACTGTATGTCTGTGCTTTGCCTTACAGCTACATTTTATTGATTTTTTTGTTTTTCTTTGTTTCTTTGTTGGTTGTCTGGGGCTTGTGTTGCATGCTTGTTGTCATGTCCCAGTTTGATTGTAGCCAGACAGTCAGCAGAACCATGGGCATCCAAGTCAACAAAGGTAAAGTTAACTCGCTTACCTGCAGCAACCTGTCCTCTCCCATCATCTCCTAAAGGCAGCCTGCTCACCCATTGCTCACCCACATCCAAACATGATTTCTCTTCCATGCTCCAAATGAGGGGGACTCTGACTGGCAGAGTGGACCTCTTCCACCAACACTGTAGGATGCCTGTGCAGATGGCTTTAGATGTGTGTGCAGTAGCATATTTGTTTTAGTATGCACTTTCCCACTGAATCCTAAACAAACTGTTTTCTTCACTTGCTTGTAGTTGGTAGCATCTTCTCTCATGTGTCATGTCGATTGCCTAAAACTTGTAGTGTTGGGCAATTAGGGAAAAAAAAAAAGAAAGAAAGAACTTCTGGTGTATCTGAAAAAAGTACACCAGAAACTATTTTATACTGCACGCCCTTAAAGCAGATTTAAAAGTCACAGTGGAGCACTGCATGCAAGCTGTTAAATGGTTGACACTGTTCACGTATGCTATCATTGAATTAAAACCCATACAGTGGGTTTCACTGTGACTTCTGTTGTGCATAAACTGTGCTTTTAAAGATTAATTACTGAATCATGTTTGATTAATTGAATACTGCTATTGAAGATGAGATTACTGGGAATGACACTGGCAAGAACAAAAAAAAGGTTAATCTACTATAAATTCAGTTTATTGCAGCTGTCTGACAGTGGTCATTGTACTGTCCAGGCCCCAGACAGACTCAGCCCTGAAACCTCTATTGTAAAGCTGTAAAAAAAAAAAAATATATATATATATATATATATATATATATATATATGATGGAAAAACTGAATTGGTGCTTATTCATACCCAGACATACCCAGAATGCAGAAGAATTGCCACTGTGAGTGTGCAGTTAAATGAGTTTGTTTCTATATATACAACTAATGATTTGTTTTGTGTATAAAATATTATTTGAAGTAATTACAGTAACTAGGTTATCAGATAAATGTAGGACACTTTGGCAGTATGATGGCTGCATTTTTATAGTTTGCATCTTCTTTTCCATTAACCTGTTCCTTCCTATGGGCAGTTACATCAGATTGTGGAGACATGCTGTTACTGAATGCAAATTGCTTCTAATTAATGGTAGTGCAGCAACTAAATCACCTTTCGACAAGAGATTTTTGGGCATCGGTTTTATTTCCCAGGAGCTACAGTTTGGGATTTCACAGATGCCGCAGGCCATTAAATGAGACTACAAATTACTTCAGGTCCATTTATTATTGAGTTTTTAGTCACTGATTAAAATACATCATAGGTGTTTTCAAAGGTTACTTTTTATTTAGGATCAGTCATAATACGTCATCGAGGAATATTTTTGTCATAGTGATGGAGTGACTGACAGCTCTCCAAGAAATAATGATGTGAGATTTTATCTGATACTTTTTGTACACATTTTGAATAAAGGCTTAAATATATGTGTTTTTTAAACGTTTTGCAATAGTCTGAAAAAACCTCTACTCAATACAGTGAGATCAAACATCGAGGAATCATAGGAAATGACAGGCACATGCTCATACATACAGCATTTGGTCCCTGCAATGTGAATGACACACACACACACACACACACACGCACGCACGCACGCACACGCGCGCACGCACGCACACGCGCACACACACAGCTGTATTGAATTGCTGGCCAGTCAACAGAACTGCCAAAGGAATTGGAAGACCAAACATTGAGATTTTTCTTTTTTTGTTGTTGACTGTCGCTGGACTCGTCATCGACCCCAACCCTGCCTACCCACTAGGAAAACACCTGTTACTTCAAAACAGCAGATCATGCTGTGAACAGTAAAGAAGGAAAGAAATAACAGATGTGTCACAGAGAAGCAGACTACCATAAGTGGAGAAAAGACAGGAACATTAAAAAAGGCAGATAACACTGCAGGCGTACAGAAGGTTTATGTGTTTAAACCAGAGGCACAACATACAGAGTCAGCAATGTCCAATTTATAGCTGTTTTATGTGTTGTGTTAACACATACAGTATAAAATCAATAATGCAGATAGTGTAGATAGCATTTCCATGCAGTAACAACCAGATTAGTTTTCAATACTGAGACATGAACTAGAAACATGAGCTCCGGAGGCTCTAGGTCTGTACAGTAGATTCAGCATTATGGCTTTTTGAAACAGGTTCCTTTACGCCCACATGGAGCCCTTCCTTTAATCCCATTTAGAGTTGTTGTAGTTGCTATTAGTGGTGCAAATTTTCAACAACTTTGTCCTTGCTTCCTTAGTTTTACATTGCGTTTAGACAGGTCAGGATGTTAAAAATACAGCCTGTTCCACCACAGCTTAATTATGTGTGTGCCACCAAGTGTGTTCAATCATTGTCTGCACTGTTTCTATTCCATGTGTGCATGTTGTCAGAGTGTACATGTTATTTTCCCTCATGAGAGAGCTGGTGAAGGAGATTGAGAGATGGAGACTGAGAGAGAAGGGGTAAGGTGTAAGCACAAAGCAACAACTGCCTGTTCACCTGCTAAAGGTGTGGGAACAATGTTGTTGTTTAAGGGCAGAGTTGTCAGTGATTGTGATTCCCCTCCTTCTTCTCTCTCTCTCTTTCGTTTTTCCTCTCTCCCTCTCTGTCTTTCTCGTCACTCCCCTCCTTGTCTCTTCTCCCTCCCATTTCATCACCACAGAGGGAAAAGCGATGGAGCATTTCGTCTGCCGGAGGTGAAAAGAACTTGTCGAGTGTAAGTAGAGGGGTTTCTGGTAGAGAGGAGGGGGCGGGGGGCTGAGATGGGGTTTTGGGGCAAAGAGGAAATGGAGGCAGGAAGAGACGGTGAAAGGGAATGGATAGACACGCAGTAGCAGCACAATCGCGTTAGTCTAGTCTCCCAGGGATAAAGTTGGGCTTAACTGTAGCATTACCCACACTCCTGCATTACAAAATGTTCCTTCGCCAGCATTTAGCATGCAAATTGGCTCCCAGATTATGCCTTTTGTATTCATTTTACCAACTGTCAGGCTGTGATGCAGGGAGAATGATAATCAGGCAGATATTGCCCCCTAGCGCTCCAGCAACAATCATCACATTGCAAAGGGGGTGGGGGGTTTGGGGGGGTTGGAGGGAAGTGCTGTGCTACTACAGATCAGTGAATTTGTGTGTGTGTGTGTCTGTGTGTGTGCGTGCGTGCACGTGTTAGATGAAGAGATAGACAGAGATTGAGGGTATGAATAGCTCAAAGTGAATTACATGTGAGTACTTTAGAAGAGTTGCTGCAATGAAGAGAACGTGGGATTGTGGGTAAAGAATATAAAAGAAAAGATGCTGAGTTTCTCTGTGATACATTTGATGAGCAGATGCCCTCTGCTTTAATGGCTTTCATACAGCAGCCTGTGCATAACCAGGCACGTAGACAGATAGGTGAAGCACATTTGGTATTTTCAAAAAATTGACTCCCAAATACACTTTTTAACAAACTCATCTTAGGATCTGTTGTCCTGCAAAATGCACAGGAAATTCTGATAACTATTAAGTATTCATTATATTAATGTTCATGTTAAGTATGAATATTCTGCTCCACGAAGTCCAAAAAGCCCTACTGCAGCTGGGTCCATCACATCAGTGGAATTCACCACAGTTAGTCTGTCTCATTTTTGTTGTCTTTGTATGTTTTTCTCCACCAAGAGTCATCTGGGCAAGCGATCCCTTGTGCCTTTTCCCAGCTCGTATCTGTGAAATCATTGTCTCTGTGAGATAATGAGTTCAATTTGAATAATGGCCCTTATCTGATGCATAATAGTACCTCTAATTCCATTTTTAGCTAATCCCCCAACATGTATTTTACATGCATGGTGGGCACATCTACAGTGGGTATGGAAAGTATTCAGACCCCTTTAAATTTTTCACTCTTTGTGTCATTGCAGCCATTTGCCAAAATCAAAAAAGTTCATTTTATTTCTCATTAATGTACACTCAGCACCCCATCTTGACAGAAAAAAAACAGAAATGTAGAAATTTTTTCAAATTTATTAAAAAAGAAAAACTGAAATATCACATGGTCATAAGTATTCAGACCCTTTGCAGTGACCCTCATATTTAACTCAGATGCTGTCCATTTCTTCTGATCCTCCTTGAGATGGTTCTGCTCCTTCATTGGAGTCCAGCTGTGTTTAATTAAACTGATTGGACTTGATTAGGAAAGGCACACACCTGTCTATATAAGACCTTACAGCTCACAGTGCATGTCAGAGCAAATGAGAATCATGAAGGAACCGCCCAAGGAGCTTCGAGACAGAATTGTGGCAAGGCACAGATCTAGCCAAGGTTACAAAAGAATTTCTGCAGCACTCAAGGTTCCTAAGACCCCAGTGGCCTCCATAATCCTCAAATGGAAAAAGTTTGGGACGACCAGAACTCTTCCTAGACCTGGCCGTCCAGCCAAACTGAGCAATCGTGGGAGAAGAGCCTTGGTGAGAGAGGTAGAGAAGAACCCAAAGATCACTGTGGCTGAGCTCCAGAGATGCAGTAGGGAGATGGGAGAAAGTTCCACAAAGTCAACTATCACTGCAGCCCTCCACCAGTCGGGGCTTTATGGCAGAGTGGCCCGACGGAAGCCTCTCCTCAGTGCAAGACACATGAAAGCCTGCATAGAGTTTGCCAAAAAACACATGAAGGACTCCCAGACTATGAGAAATAAGATTCTCTGGTCTGATGAGACCAAGATTGAACTTTTTGGCATTAATTCTAAGCGGTATGTGTGGAGAAAACCAGGCACTGCTCATCACCTGCCCAATACAATCCCTACAGTGAAACATGGTGGTGGGAGCATCATGTTGTGGGGGTGTTTTTCAGCTGCAGGGACAGGACGACTGGTTGCAATTGAAGGAAAGATGAATGCGGCCAAGTACAGAGATATCCTGGAAGAAAACCTCTTCCAGAGTGCTCAGGACCTCAGACTGGGCCGAAGGTTCACCTTTCAACAGGACAATGACCTTAAGTACACAGCTAAAATAACAAAGGAGTGGCTTCGGAACAACTCTGTGACCGTTCTTGACTGGTCCAGCCAGAGCCCTGACCGAAACCCAATTGAGCATCTCTGGAGAGACCTGAAAATGGCTGTCCACCAACGTTCACCATCCAACCTGACAGAACTGGAGAGGATCTGCAAGGAAGAATGGCAGAGGATCCCCAAATCCAGGTGTGAAAAACTTGTTGCATCATTCCCAAGAAGACTCATGGCTGTACTAGCTCAAAAGGGTGCTTCTACTCAATACTGAGCACAGGGTCTGAATACTTATGACCATGTGATATTTCAGTTTTTCTTTTTTAATAAATTTGCAAAAATTTCTACATTTCTGTTTTTTTCTGTCAAGATGGGGTGCTGAGTGTACATTAATGAGAAATAAAATGAACTTTTTTGATTTTGGCAAATGGCTGCAATGACACAAAGAGTGAAAAATTTAAAGGGGTCTGAATACTTTCCGTACCCACTGTATGAACCACATGCACTGGCTGCAGACCCAGGCCTACAGGAGTCATGCTTTTATAGGTTTATTTAAAAAGTTACTGACTGGGGAAGGTGGGAGAAGATGGAGGACAGGTTTTGTATCTGTTAACAAAAGAAGTAGGTTTTTCATGATAGAAAGATGGGAAGATGCCTTGAACTACAGGTATGTATGGTGCTGCTTTTTAGTGTTTGTGGGGTTAAATAAATTCTAAGAATTGGCACCAAGTGGTGGGCTCCTCTGTTTGTGTTCTTGGAGTACATATTTTTATGTATCCATCTCCAAATCTGTGTGCAGGCCAAAACTGGCAAAAAAAAAAAAAAAGGTCTCTGTGTACAGTTACCAAAAATCATTGCTAAGATTTGAGAACACTGATGTTACAAAATCTGAGATGGCCAGAGAGGCATGCGGGAGATGAAAAGACCAGCATCTGAAACAAGCATTAGAAGAGTTTAATGAGATAACTGAGTCCATCATATTTAGACATTAAACTAGAAGTGAGTGCAGCTAAATCCCTATAACGGGCCATCATTGTGCTGGAAAAATGTGTACAGCAACGGTAAGTGCAGTAGATTAAAACTAAAGCAGGAGGCATATTGGGCCAAAAGGGCAATGTTGAATTGTGGGTTCCCGTTTTGCCCACCCCCTTTTTTCCTTGTTATAATTTGATTTGAGAATGTGTAAGAATAATGCCATATTACAGCATCACATCAACTAACAATATTTCTTCACCAGGTCTGTTTACAGGTCTTAGGGAGTACTGCCAAGTTCATTAAAAAAAAAAAAAAAAAAAAAACTCAAATAAATAAATATCAGTGGTTCAGTTGCATTGTGGGTAATGTATTCACCAGGTTTTAACAAGTAAGAGGAATGCATGGAATTAAAACGGACAAAATGTCTTGTTTACTGTGTAATGACAGCCCAACAACGCTATGGAAGTGCAATGCTAAATCAGTGGAGTGTTCTATGTAGATGTTAAAGTTGTTTTTCTAGAAGTAAACATTAAGTTGGGAGTTTTGCCAAATAAATTTGCTAATTATCACAAAGTATTTGCTCTTGATAGTTCGAGGCCTGTGGGTAGCTGCCTTGTTTGGTTGTGTCCTAATCTGGCTTTGCAGGGGGCTGTAAACTTTAATGGATGTTTAATTTAACTATTCGCTTTTATTTTTTCATCTAAAACTGTAAGACTATCTAACTGTTTGTGTTCCGTGCTCTGTTAGGCTATACTTTGGCAATGGCACCACTGTGATTATTTCCAATTACCGTATTTCTGGACTATAAATTGCACCGGAATATTAGTTGTGTTTGGCGAAAACAGCCAAAAAACATAAAATAAACCCAGTTACAGGTGCCACCATCAGCTGCTGCTAACTTTTCTTTATGTGGCTCTCTTTCTTGTCCCCCTCCTTCATCAGGACAAGTCAACCCCGGAGGACCAGAGCTCTTGGGACAGCTTCAAGACCATGACCCCTGAGCTGTCCATCGTGCCTGGGGAGCAGAAGGACCGGATGGAGCTGCACAATAAGAACTGGGACTCCTCCTCTGCTAACACACCTGAGTCATCCGAGGGCGACTTCCAGACAGAAGTGTGAAGACACACAGATGCACAAACACTCACTTGAAAACACATACACGCCTATACACACACACACACACACCCTCACACACACACACACACGCACACACACACACACACACACCACACATGCTCAGATACAGATGCAAACAGAGATACTGAACTCCTGAAAAGCTATACATAAGTACATAATTTCTGGCAAAGATCTCCCACACACTGCTCCCCGTCTCCTGCAATGTGCTCTGTCGGATCCCATACTCTATTTGTTTACTGCTACAGTGGACAGACATGGAAAGAAGACTGTTCTACTCTATATTTTCGCAGAAACTACTGAAAAGAAAGAACAGGGGTCTGACATATCTGTGACTGAGGAAAATTTTTAAATGAACTTAAAAAACAAAACTATGAAGAGCCTATTTCTGAGAAAAATGTCTTGATTTTATTCTGGGGAAAAAAGAAAATCTCTTTCAATTGTTTGATGATTTGGGGGGTTAAAAAAAGAAAAAGAAGAATATTTCTGCACCACTGAGTTCTTTTTATAGCAAGGGGAAAATAATCTCACTGAGGTTTCTCACCCTGGTCGCCCCCCGGGCACCCTGCTTTCATTTATTTCCTTTTCTCTCCTAATGGATGACGAAAGCATTCAGTCTCTGTCTTTTCTTTTTTTCGTTTCTTTCCATCATTTGGATGGATAGGGGCTGGGGGACAGGGACAGAGCTGCTCACTGATATGTGCCATCCTCTCTGCTTTTTTTCAGGTTCCAGTTCAACAATCCCATCCATCCATTCCTCTCACATCCTCTGTGTCAACATTGTCAATATTGCCCTTTTTGTGTATTTTCTATGGTTTAGTTAAAAAAAAGTCCTCCCTTATGGTTTGAAACTTTTAATGAAAAAATAACATGACTGAAACAAATAACTATCAGCTGAGTTGTATTCTGTGGCCTAACTTTTCAAGCCGAATTGATTTATTTCCAGACTGGTTTGGTTCGTGCATGTGCTTTTTTTGTTTTTGTATTATTATTTTTCTTTTCCTTTCATTTCCTCTAAGAATTAACCCATGTGGAACTGCCAACAAATGATTTAGGACAGACACACCACGTAAATGTGAGTTTTCTTATAGAGGTAATGTGCGACGCACGTTAACCTCCAATGAGGGAAAAGAAGGCTAGTGATTCTCCTATATCCCCTTCTCCCTCCCCACCCCCATCCACCCACTGATCTGAGATAAAAGCCTTTAAATATTGCGCCATCTGAATCCATTAGTAATGCTAGAAAAATGAGACTTTCTAGTTCAAATGAAATCCATGCCAGCTCTCTGTTTTAGCTTCTCATTCCACAAAAAAACAAACAAACAAAAAAAAAAAAACGTTTGTGCCGTGTAGAGTGAAGTATTGATCAGGTTAGTTGCTGAGAAAATATTGGTAGCTTCACTTGACCTGAAGAGCTTTTCAAATCCACAAACACCACTGGAAGTTCTTTTCACAAGAACTTGAAACCAAACATGACTTCCTTTGCTTTTATTTATCACTTCATTGCCATTTCTTCTTCTCTGTCGTCCATTCTGCCCACCCTGCCTTGTGCTACTGGGAAGCCACATGTACAATTCCTTATCCACATTGATACCTCTTCTGTGTGATTGTATCCTGCCCTTTGAAGCACAGCACCTGAAGAAAGATGGAGAGAAATAGACAAAAAGAATAGTCACAGAGGATACAAGGGTACAAAGTTACAGACTAAAGAAACAGCCAAAAAAAAAAAAAAAAAGCCAGTGTTGATGCTTCCTGTTTGACATTCTACATCTGTACTTCAATCACTACAAGAAGATGACCAGTTTCCTGCTTTTGCTCCATTAGCACATCAGTCCTCAGCACACTGACAGAGAAAAAGTGTCAGAGTGCAGGATGAATTCAATAGATGGCTCAGTAACTTTTCTGTCTATGGTCAAAGCAGCGACCATTAATCTAACATTCTGGAGAAAGAGATGAGGTACAATTTAAGTGGGAACAAAATAAGTGTGAGAGAAAATGGAAGCCCAGGAAAAAGATTTAAAAATATATAAAGAGAAATCTAGAGATGCTGATTAAGAAAGGGGGACTGCTCAAAACAGTAATTACCCGGGGATGGCGATTTGTCCTGACATTTTCCAATGCAGGCCTCAAACCATCTGTTTAAAGATCCCTAATGTGGTGGTAGAGCAGCGCGGCGCAGATGGTGAGACAAGAGTGCGACCCTCCTAACCTTTCAAGCTACAGCTCAACCCCTCTCGGAGGAGAGCGATATGTTCAGCCCCAAGTTGCAGGGCTAAGGTCACGTTCACCTGACCTTCTGCGAGACTCAGGCTCAGTGCTGCCTTTTGATCAGCGTGTCCAGACAATGCAGACGGTACAGCAGGCCATGGGCCACACAGCGTCGGTCAGTGATTGTCACTCTACAGCAGAAGAAGACATCAGTCAGGTGATTGAGATTCAACCTTTGCACAGATAAATTTCTTTTATTTTTTCATTTATAAAATGGAATATTTTTGAAAGCCTTGTTCCCATGGTAACTTTTAAATGGGATTTGCAAAACAGAAAGGAAAAAATGTAAATGTGTGGTTTCAATTCAGTAGGCCTGTAAGATTTGTTTTACTTCTCTCAACAGTAAGATTTTTCATATTTTTGTCATTGCACACGAACAGTATGGCAGTTTTTAAGCTCAGTGAGGCCTGGATTTCAAGTTTTCACCTTCAAGAACAGTAAGTCAGATGCTGCTTGATTGATTGAGACAGAGATTTTGATTTTCTGTTCTAAACTCTAGTGTGATACGAAAAGAAAAAAAAAGATGCTGGTGTTCAGAGTGTGAAAGTGTGTCATCTTGTTTTCTTTTTGTGTTAGAAGCTTGCCAAACTCAACAGACCATAAATAAATATGAAACACGGACAAGCTAATTTGCAGCTTAACTCAATGTGGAAGCCAGCTCAAAAACCTTTGCTCACCACCACCTTTTAGCTTCTGATGCGTAGGTGTTAACTGACTGCTACAACCATCCAACACTGCAGTTGATTTATGACTGATAAACTCTCCCTTTTCTCCCTCATTTTTGTTCTTTTTATACATAAGATTGTACAAAGTAGCCCTCTAATGTTTTCATAGTGTCTTTTTATATGAAAATAAATTTTCAAATTGAGTTCAGTGTTTCATATGTGCATAAGCTCTTTTTGAAGAGCGTCTGTGGATGAGACCCACTAGGATCTTTTATGACTTTCATTGTACGTGCAAGCCCATGTTTTCATAATATCACTCTTGGTGTTGGGCATGACAAACTCTGTTACCCAGAAGCACTGAAGCTTAACTGTGACCAATCAGAGGTGCCATCGGGCTGTCTGAAAATATAGGAGCAACAGTCCTGGGGTTTTGAAGTTATGTTGCATTGGAATATCCAAAGGCAGAAATGTCCCCTCAGCGTGATTATTTCATTAAAAATGTATAAACGTTGAGCAATACTATGTTAAAATCAAACCTCTTCCAAAGCAGAATTCCTAAAGAAAAAGAAAAAAAAGCTTTTGTTATGTAACATTGTGAAAACAGCAGCAGTGGATCTTTTTAATAGTCCAGTCAGAAGAGGGGATAACAGTGCGCATGCCTCAGTCACTCTACATTTGCCCTCCAAGGGGCTTGTGGTTAATTAAGTGTGGATGAGTCTGCCCATGGAGCTGCCATCAGTCACCCTGGAGAAAGGCCACCAACTGGAACTTTCTCAAGGGATTGAGAAGGATGAGAGTGAGGTCAGAAGAGGAAGGAAATAGAGAAGGCTGCCCCAAGGACATAATGCATGGTGATGGAGTAAAAGCAAAGAAGGGGCTTTCACATATCGCCTGGCAGTAGAGTCACCATAATTTGAATGCCTTTCGGATATCTTTCCAGAGGTTTGTGGGTAATTAAGTTGTGGTATTGGTGTGTCACCAGTGACCTAAGGAGAAAGCCTGCTGACAGATAACATAGAGAGACAAACATGAGTTGGAAGAAGCTATAACAAATTTCATTTTGACTAAGGCTGTGTCCACCAGGAAGGTCCTGTCAGTGCTGCCTTTTGCTTTATATTCACAATACGGACAGGACATGCTATTGCATGTTGCTGCCAGCACAGGCAGATAAGTGTGTTTTAGTGCTCAGAAGTCGAACAACAGAGAAATGCTGAATAATGACACAGCACAACCAAGAGTCACCATAAGCTTATTTAAAGTTAGATTGATATTTTTATTTTACTGTGTGTATGATTGACTACATTTTCATCAACAATCATTTATTGCTGTGTGTTTTGTTATTCCCAGCAACCACTGCACAAAAGGATTCAAAACATTCCAGCATGGGTTGTAGTCCAGCAAAACATCAAGCTGTTAATACATGCAGGATTAAACTACAGCAAAACACCAGTTAATTTTTCTGTTTTGGGTAATTTGATTGATTTAACAACAGTATAATTTTGACCAATGAATAATTTATAGTAATAATGTGGTTTTGCAGAGACCTTGTTATATATTGTGCTCACTGTTGATATTCCAGGATAAAGATGCATTTCATCATATTAACAAATATGGCCAAACCTCGTTATATGAATAAACACAATAAGTTATGAGGTTATCCAGTTGCCAGATCTTGTATAAAACGCATCCTACTCACACAATCGACACATCAAATTTCAACCCATTGTTGACCTCAACCTGGCAACCTACAACCCAGATGCGCTGTTGATACCTGCGCAGGTAGGCGCGGGAAGTTGAATCAGGCATCACGTGTAGAAATAGAAGAAGACTGAGGTGGCGCTCCAGCGACAAAATAAAATAAACATCGGAGTTTTAAACAGCTGCACGGAAGAATTTATTGACGTATCTCAAATTGACAATGTCCCCGACTTTAGCACAGTGTAACTCACAGAGTGTAATATCGGACACGGCGGGGAAAGTGACATTACTCAGGACATGAACTCACAGCGACACTACCCCACAGAAAGGCTCGCCGACCATTTCGACCCTCATCACTAAAGGACGGACGACAGAAGAAACTATGTTAAATTTGTAATAATAAAAATAAGTAAAAAGAAGCACAAGGCACCTTATCACGGCGTAGCCTAAGCTATGTGTTTTTGGACTGTGGGAAGAAACCAGAGAAAACCCACACAAGCACAGGGAGAACCTGCGAACTCCACACAGAAAGGTCCCTGATGGGTTTCTGCTGACAAGGAGAAGCTCCGAGCTGCAGAGGGGTGAGTATAAAATGACTGTTGTTATAATGGTGACTTTGTGCTGTAAGAATGTGCCATATGTTCATTTTACCACATTGAGAGATGATGTTGTAACCTATACCTGTAAACAGGTAACTTTGCCCTTAGTTTGTTTTTAGCAACTGCCTTGTGAGTTTGTGGTAAATAATACACAATTTAAAACATTTAACAAATCTGTTTTATGAAGCACTGAAATCTTGTGTTAGGCCACAAAGAATCACCTGATGTGTTTTGTTGAGAAACACTGAATGTAAACATCAGCCTTGCTCACAGGAAGGTCCGGCATGGTATACGGTTTCTGTTGGCAGATAAAAAGACAATTTATACACAAAAACAGAGAAAAACATACACATTTCCAGGTGGACGGGGCCTCGGGCTACTATAGCTCTGCAGTGACTTGGATAATTTCAAGTGAGCGCCAGGGGAGATGGAGAGTGAGAAGGACTCAGATTGACAAGCAAAGTCAAAAAACAAGCAAAACAAATACTACAGGGAGGAGAAACAAAGAACACCCTTGGAACAGTGAGGAATTTGGGCAAAGCGACTGTGTGAATACTCTATGCAGCATTCGGTGAGTGGGATGACATGCCTCACTTTGACGCAGCAGCATAAGGTCACAGTGTGCAGAGCAAGCAGTGCTGAAGTTTCAGTCCAAAGAGGGGAAATCCATTGCTCTAATGGTTGTAGCGTGTCTCGCTGTCCCTCTTGACATATGGTTTTCTCCCACAGACTCCTGTCTGGATCTGCTCAGATAGCACCCTGAGAAAGGAGCAGGCGGACGGATTAAAGGGCAGGATGCAGTAGTCGAGGCCACGGTGGACAGGAGCTCTGATGAAAGTAAGAAGTTAACACTAATAATGGTTCTGTGAAGTTTTTCTTCATAACATACGGCACTGTGCAAAAGCTTTAGGCTCTAAAAATACACAGGGGATGCTTTTAATAGAAATTCCATAAATTGTGTTTTCATTTATAAATTAACTTCATACCAAATGTAGTGAATGGAATAAAACCTAAATCTAATCAGTATTTGCAGCTCTCCCCTTTGCCCTAAAACCAGCAGCAGTTCTCTCTGGTTTGACCTGCAGACAGTTCCTCCTGGTACTTCGCAGCACCTTGGAGAAGCTGCTGCAGTTCTTCTGTAGATTCAGGCTTCCCCAGTGTTTCCATCACTTCATGTGATCCCAGACTGACTCCACAGTGCCCAGATCTGTGCTCTTTGGGGATCAGACCATCTGATGCTGAACCCAGCCATCTCAAACTTATAAACCAAGATAAGCTGTTAATAACCCTTTTTGGAAAACGCCACAGATGTTTTTTTCCTGGTGTTCGACTGAACAGCTTATTCTCATCTGTGCTGTTATGGATCAGATCCCTGAGTGCTTTGCAATGGCAGTATTTCAGTTTTGGCCCAGTTCTCTGGCACTGACAGTGTAGTCAGACTGCTCCTTTGAGACTGCCTTTACACAATGGCGGTAGAGGGCTGTCCATATGAAATACCCTCATCCTGTCTCTCATCCTGATTCTGGCCCTGCTAATCCTTCGTCCCCATCATACAGGCTGGGATAAAACACAAGTGGTCTTTGACACTCTGCGGGTGATTTATTCAGCGCTGAGGTAAAGGACTCATTGACGCTTCTTTTGGCTCCACCAAGCTCTCTCCACAAAGCACTCTTCACATATCATGGCAACCTACATTTAGTCAGAATGAATAGCCTCTCCACCCTGCCAAAGGGCTTCTCGAAACACTGGCATAATTTAGTAGTAGGCTTAAGCTAGTGCAATCCAGCACAGCCTCTCTCACATGCCGAGAAACCCACAAATGCAATGACTGGGAATTGCTGGATGTTTAACATCAAGTTAGTCCTCTCATCACTTACCAAAAGGCAAGAAAACCCAAGAAAAAAAAACAAAACATGAACGCTGGGCTGAGACTGTGCAGGCGACTTTCAACCTCCAGGCTGTTTGTCAGAGGACAGAGTGTAGGAGATACGCTGACAGAGGGGTGAGAAGTCGTGCATGTGCCTTCGCACTCATCTGGTTGCAGGGGTAATAAGACAGTCAAGCCACCCCCTTGAACTCCAACTGTCCAATAGCAGTCAGTAGTGAGGAGACCAAATGAGGGCAGCCACCTCCATGCCTCCCAGATGGACTTTAGTCATTCTTTACACTGTGTGTGTGTGTGTGTGTGTGTGTGTGTGTGTGTGTGTGTGTGTGTGTGCGTGTGCGTGTGCGTGTGTGTTCGTGCGTGTGTGCATGTGGTGGAGGTGGATGAGGTTTCCTGAAATTCTTCCTGAAATTCATTTAAGCTGTGCTGAGACTTTGCTAAGAAACTGGTATCAGTGTCATATTTGTGTGTTATGAACAGAGCTGTAGTCTTGTAGCACTATTTGGCCTAACTTAGCATAGAGACTGGAAGAAAAGAGAAATGGTATGAAAATTGTGTACAATTTATCTCTACCAATACGCCTGTACCACTCTCCTGTTTTGATGGCGTCTTATTTTATTTTAACACAAACAGCAATTGGTAATTCAAGGGGTAACTCAAGTGAGATTGTATAATTTGTACACAAAACATCTTTCTTTCTTACACAAAATGTTGGCTCTAAGTAATATGAATAATGTGCCATATCCAACCTCCATTCTGTTTTGTGGTTGTAGTACATCACTTTGTTGTTTGACAGGTACCCTAACTCTGAAATAGAACAAAAACACAATGCAAAGGCCTTACATCAGAGGAAACGCAACAGCCACTAAGTTCACTTTCATCTGCCTGTTGCAGTGTTTAAATTAACTATTAACCTGAAGCAGGTTGCTCAGTCGCTCCCTGTTAGCACCTACATTTTAGCACGTGTTTGGGTTCAGATATTTTTTTTCTTGGTAGTTGGATGTCACAACAGTAGAAAGAATGCTAAAACCTTTTCACCTCACTTAAAGACATGTTTCCTTCATCCTATGGTCTGGTGTCAAAGTCAGTTTCTCTTCTAACAGTGTCAGCTCTAATATCAACAGAATTAGTTTTCTGTGTAAATTGCGGCAGTTGAGGCCACTGTTGCCGCTGTTCACTAAAAGTTGCAAAAGAGACAATTTAAGATTCAGCGAAAAAACACGCTTAGATAGTGTAGGCTCTGTACTTTACTTTACTACTTACTTCTTGTCTTTGTCCCAGCATCAGCTCTCTTATTGAATAATTTCAAGTAGTTGATTTTTTTATTCAGCAGAGCTGGGGATATATGAATATGTTATCTATGCTGCAGTGATATCAAATGACATAAATAGTGAAGTTAAGAAAACTCAAATGGAATTTGAAATGTTACAAAATTTTGTTCTATTTTTAGCATGCACACAAACTAGCTGTGTCCTCTGTCTTTACAGTTGAGCCCAAAGCCTTAAAATGAATTCTCTGATGGAAAAACAGAATTTTTCAATGCATATTTTTGAGCATACGTTTGTGTGTGTTGCGGGAGTATATGTGCATGTAATTTCATGCTGCATTCATTCATGCACATAATATGTACTGGCATTACCTGCATATTATCGCTCTCCCTCTCTCTTCTCTTTTATGTACTTATAGAACTGAACATATGGCCCTTTTCCTAACCTTCAAACAAAGCTACTCTGAAGCAAATATGCCACATAAATATTATCACCAACATACAGACAACATATGTGGTTGCCTCAGTCTTACTTCACTTTCCTATTCATCCCTCTATTTTCCAAGGCTCAAACCCTTGTAGAACGACCTGAGATAAAACCACGATGTATTCAGGGACCCCATTTTACCCATGAAGTAGTGGAAATATTATTTGATCCCACTCAAAGAACCTTTCTGTGCCAGGTCAAACCTACCCACAGCTATGCAGGAATAGATTTCTCCATCTCCTTCTTTGCCCGCCTATCTGCGATCCCTCTCAGAGAACCTTCCCAAGTCAGAAATATGGTTTTAATTTGCAAAGCCCAGGTTTTTGCATGGTGATGTTATTGAACAGCAAAGCCCCTCTTTACCCTGCTTGTTCAGTATGAATTATCATTCTTTATAAAATGTATGAACCTGGGAGAGGATGGAGGTTGCCTTCATCCTGTATTGTTTTAGCAGTGAAGTTGTCTGTGACCTGCTGCCATATGTACATGTTTTTTGATCAGATGCATTCACAAAATCTGAATCTGACTGTGATCATTAACGATGCACAGCTTGAATCAGAACAGAATTTCAAACATTACAGAGGTCATTGACTTACCACCATTTTAGCAGAGAATATTTGCAGAATATTTCCTTGTTTAACAGCCCTTGTCTATAACAAATGAATCTTTGCAGGTTGTCAAAGAAAAGTATACATTAACAAAGTCTCTATTTCTAAAAGTACCCAGAACATCATCTTAAACCCTTAAGACATGCAGCCTTTCTTCATTAGTAAATTTATGAAATGTTATTAAAAGTAATGTCACTAGAAAAATATGTTTTGTACTTAATCATTCAACTTCTGCAACTAGAGATGTGGTACCTTCAGAAAATGTGAAACACAGCACCTGTACTGGCATTCATTTGTACAGAAGTGATTAATGTTGTGATTAATGAACAGGATCTGTTCTTATTAGATTCTTCTCCCTCAGTAAAAGAAACTTGTTCCAAGAACCTCATTAATCTTTAAAGAGTTAAGAAAAGCACAGTCAGTTGAAGTTCGAACAATTGTGCTGAATAGAAGGTAAAGGAAGGTTTCCTTGCAGTCACAGTACTGTGTACTGAAAATTACACACACATCACAGTTGAATTACTTTTTCAGATGCTTTTGAATATCTGAAATGAGTATCTGAAATGATCATGTTGTAGACTAAATGTACTGAAAGTATGTTATATCATGCACCCCTTTTACAACACATTTTTCTTTAAATCATGGAAATGCCTCAAGGTTTTAAGGTCAGAGCACAACTGTGCACTAAAACCACAACAATACAATACGGTCCAATAAAAGCAGAAAGAAAAGTAATCAGACTTTGCTTTATTTGTTTAATGGTGTAGAGTGTACTATGTTGATTTAGCATTGCACTGCAGGGTGAACATTTTTTAGTAGCAAAATCAATATTGCGCAATCAGAGATGATGTCCTTTTTGTTCCATGTGTCCTTGTTCCTTGTCAAAATCTACATTACCCACAATGCAACTCCACTAAGCCGTTTGGTCGTAGATTCATCTGTGTTATGCTAGTGTCTAATAAAGCCTTGAGCCACTGCAGAAATGATCTGCAGGCAAGTTTGCAAAGCTGTCTTGTTTTTAGACTGCTATAGACTGTTTTAGACTGCTACGAGGAAACAGTACGCTGATACATTTGACTTTTTGAGGTTGTTATATTGAAGCTGGTGAGTTATTGTTCAGTGTTCTTCAACTCATAACTAGCAGGATTTTTTTTTTTTTTTAATTAAGAAGTGTGTCTTATTTTATACATGAACTGATAAAATAAAACAGACTTATCAATCACCTGTTCACTAAGGTTTCAGGATTTCACGTGTCTGTCAACCACTCCTAAAGGAGTTGACTGAGATGCATTTAAACAGCCTTTTAATTAGTTCTGTTGAATAGCCTAAGAGAGACCTTTTTCTCTGACCTGCAGACGCTAGTGAAACTGGAATCTGCTCTTCAATAACATTATTTTTCATAATCAAGCTAAAAGACCTATGAGGGCCATTCCTGAGTGACTGCATTTCTTCGACGTCATCCAGTAAAAAATGTAACACCGTACTGCATGATCGAGGGTAGAGATTGCAGAATTTGAGCAGCAAACATCTACTAAGCCTAGGTATTAGGAGTTTTTAATTTAGTTTGTACCTGTTCTTGCCCTTGGAGACTTATCACAGAGTCCTCCCCAACAGATTTCCTGAATTACTGTGGAATTGAACTACAGACGTTTTCACCTCTAAGCTTCTTGACCATGTTGATTTAAATTGCTGATGTAGTCCTGAGTGGGCCTTGAATAATAGTTTTTAGTGTTGTGGAATGAATTTATATTAAGTATAAATTTATATAAATCATTAATATTATGTGTTAATTTTACCAATAAATGTTAATATCCAACATGTAAATTAATTATGGGACATATTCAATCATTTTTTAAGGTCGACACCAACTAATTGAAGGATCTCCTGCCGCTGTGGTGTACAGTGTTCTGAGGCACATAGGCAGCACCATATATCTCTGCTAAAGGGGAGTGCAGATCATCCAGCACCTTTGAACAAGCTTAAAAGGTAACATTTTTAACTGGCACACATTAGTATCTTTACAGTGATTTATACTGCCTAACAGGTTTACATACACTGGAGACAAAATATATAATTTCTCTTTTGTGGCAAATACCTAAGATGGCGTTGATGTCAGTTGGTGCTGCCCCACCCATAGTGTTTCACCTCTGGTGTCCTGTGGCAGCTGGTGGTTGTCCTGCTACATCAGCATCTCTGTTGCAGCAGAATTTGAAGCTTGAAATTAATTTATTAATGAAACACAACAGACTCCTCAACTGGCCAGAAAAGTGCTACTTCCAGACAACTAAAATGAAACAACCTCCAGAGTCAAAGAAATTGGTTACAACAATGTGATTTGACTGGTTTCTGTTGATACAGGCTAAAACCAATTATTTCTGGCTGGATTCCATATAGATACTTAAGGGAATTTAGAATATGAACCTGTACTTGTACATCTGTATGAGCTCAGGGGCCTGCAGTGTGTTCTCCCACTATAGCAGAGCATGTGTATCAACCTTGAACAGTTGGTATTAATGTGATCTCTCCTGCAAGTCTAACGTTGCTGCTGCTCCTACCTTGCAGCACCGCCTGAGCCTCAGGGCATCAAGAGCATCATGGCAATCTAGTGTCAGTATTGTTGTGCTGAGGGGCATCAGCTGCTGTTATGTAGGTTGAGATACTTTAAAATAGAGATTTAAAAAAAAAAACATATATTTTACCTCTTTTGGAAATATAAGAAGCTATTGAAGCAAATGCTATAAGTCTGTCCAAACACACATGGTAATCAGTACATTTAGCCTTAAGATGTTTTGTTAACAAACCCCTGTAATGTTAATACGTAACTTTTTAGAATGTTGTACAATTAGGATGATTTATTCAGTAGGCTGGCACTAAATATTTTTTTCCAACTGTTCTGCCGAGCACTGCACACCAGCCAGCTGTTCATGCTTTCACTGCCAATGTCAGAAGGGATGTCATTCTGCCTCTGCCACACCAGGATTATCATCAGGTTCCTTTGAAAGAAAAAACCAGAGAGGAGTGTCCTTCTTTTAGCACAGAAATTTCACTAGAGGAACCAATTAGGCACGTCTCTATCAGATCAAGCCCAGCGGGTTGATGTAACATTTGGGCTTTCAGCGGGTCTGTAGAGTTTGCATGCACAAGAGGCTTTTACAGAACTCCTGTGAATTAGATTATCTCTTTTAACATGTCACATATATTACCAGTTTCCTTTAAGCATCCTGAACCCTGTAAGGAAATGCTACAAATGAACTGATTTATATGAGGAAACCAGTGCTGTTATATAACTGATTCCGCCGTTGTCCTTGATTCAACGCATTGACCGTTATTTTATAAATTGCTTATGTTGACTAGGACGTTAAACTCTCCGCTAAGTCAGCATAATTGCTGCCTCATGGACTAGAAATTCAGCAAGATTTAACAGCCTGGTCCAGTTGTATAACTCTAAGGTAGAACGGGACATTATTAAAAACTGTTAAACATCCTTTTATGGAGTCCCTAAAAGGAGAATTCAACATTAATTTATTTAGCCTGCAAACAAACACTACAGTGACTTTTGTTTGTTTTGAAAACTCACCCGATGTGGAGAAGAGTTATGGGGTATTAACGTTATAGTGTGCATTTAGTCAAATGGACAGCACATTCAGTTAACTGAAGAGAAATAAAAGAAAATAAACTCAGTGGGGTATGTGCAGAAAACACCAGAGTATAACACAGTATCATAGCTTCGTCTTCAATATTTCATGGAGCCGAATAGTAATTTCATCATCAGATTCTCTTAGCATTATATCAAAGGTAGCCCAGTCTACTTTTTACAAAGCAATGAATTAGATTTGTTGCTTAGTGGGGATGTTGTGAGAGTTTCATTAAAGCAAATTATATGTTCTTTAATACACTGTGTGCTTGTAAACTTTCTCGATTAATAAATCGTAAACTTTGCATGATTTTCAGCTGAAACGTAACTTTTGGCCGAGAAAAGATACATTGCTGCAGTGCATTGTTTATATCCTGATGGCAGATAAATGGTTTTATCTCACTCTTACTTTGAAATGTATCACAAAAACTGGCTTTTTAACTAAAGCTCTTAACTTACATTTATTTAAACCAGCATGTAGCTGTAAAATTTAATAGTTTTGATTTTCTGATTTTATATGGTACTACTGGGTGGCTCAGATAATAGAGGCAGTATTTTGGTTTTCAGACAAAGTTACTGCACTTTGTGATGATGTGAAAAACATAAGCTACCTCTTCTCGACTTTTTAGCTGTTTGTACTCTGATTCCTTGAAACACTGAAAACAACATAGCACCCTTTGTTCAAAATGCAGTCGAAGATTGGTTCATACCTCATACCTCCTTTGCTCCTATAGTGTATGCTCTAACAGGGATAAATTTATTCTGTGGGCTTGTCTTGTTGGTTTAAGCAATTTGACACTTTACTCTTCTCACTTTATACTTCACTTTAGTCCTATATGTCTCACATATTTATTAATTCTGAGAGACATATGGTGTCTACATGTGATTGAATATAAGTCTGACCTACTGAATATTCTCATTTTTCCTGCTAATGTTATTTTTATGATGGAGATACTGTCGCCTGGTTGTCCTCCACAGCCTCCAGATGTACTGTGTGATATATGGCTCTTCAGAGCTGCCTGATAAGTAGTAATCTAATGCTTTAGAGGCCATCGTTAAATGATGCCTTTTATAACATGTCCAATCACAGGTGACATCCAATGACACCATGATTTGTCTCAGTGGACCTAAAATTGAAACCACTGGAGGACATTGTGGGAGCATATTTATACGCCTCCAAAGCTATGATGCTGTAAAAGTACATAACACATTCAATTTTTCTGTCTGCCTGACTTCTGCCTCACTGTTTATTAATCGGTCTGGCTTCGTGTTTGTTGCCTTGACAACGCTTTCTCTCCTCTCCCTCCCTGTGAAACTCTTCCTCGGTTTTTGTGCAGTACACTGGGTGGTTTAGTGAAGACTCTTGTTACGAGCAAGGGAGGGAATTCGTTGCAAATGCATCTCACACCTCCCCAGTGAAATATTAATGCCTAAGTTGTCCCTTAGGTCAGAGAGCTGTAAACACTCATGAATGTTATGAGGCGCCTTGACCATAAAGCCTAGAAAGGCCAATGGATTTGAAAGGTTTCAAAGAAAGCCAAAACACTGAACTGGTGGTCAGGGGTCATTTTTTTCCAGTTATATGTGATATATTACTTAAGTATTCTTTTGCTTCTGTATTTAAATTTCTTATCAGTACCCTGCTCCTTTCCTTTCTCTATGACACAGTGTACCGTTGCTATTAAAAACAAAAAAAAAATTCATCCCGCTCTGTCTTTGGGCTGTCTATAAGTGCACTTGGTGGTTAGAGGCTGTTGTTTTGCAAGTAGGGGAAGGGCATGTCTTGCAAATGGACATAGCATGTGGAGCAATGCCCAGTCATTTGCACTATAGAGACCCTGGAGCCTAGAGCAGAGCAGCCAGGCAGTCACAGAGATAGAGGGAAACTGTCTTTGGCCAGGCAAGACAGGGTACTCCCAGGCCAAAGTACTGGAGAGCTAGAGAGAGAGAGAAAGAGATGGAAGCAGGCCAGAAAGAGAGGCGAGTGGCGGGGTGATGTTGTTGATGGCACTAGCAAACAAATGTGCTCTGTAGTGTATTATAAGACAGGGAATATGGGCCCAGTGAACTCAAGGAAGCCCATTTAAGACCGCTACACTATGTTTCACATGCAGATGCTCAAATAAAATATGTTAGAAAGATAAACGTTAATACAGATGGAATTTAAGTCTGTCACACACCTTTAAGCATATCTGTAGGCTTTTGACTATTTACTTTGTCTCAAAATGAATATGTTTTGGATGCATTATTTTCTTTTATCTAATAAGCCAATTGTCATTTATTTGCCATTTATTTGAAACCAACCTATATAAGCATTATCTGATCTGGCAAATGGATCGACAGGATGATAGTGTTGTTCGTAGTCTTTCAAGACTTTTACACATGACTGCCAGAGCAGTTGTTCCTATGACCGTTTTTCTTATGTAACTATACAGTATATAACACTATTTTTGAGCGTGGTTGTGTTTAGGCATAAATATACGTTGTTGAACTTAGAGTTCCTCATAGCTTAACATGTCAAACCATTGTGATGATGCCATTTTTCTGCTACAGCAATTAAATGTATTCACAAGTGGTAAGATGTTACTTTAAAATTTGGGGAAGGTTGTGATTAAGGTTAAAAAAGATGAAGTTGAGGTTATGAAATAGATAGCTCATAGCCATGATAATAACAAAACTAAATGGAAGCAAACAGGAATTGCCATGGTTAAAGTCACACACTCTGTAGAACAGACAGTTCCTGTTGATTACTGAGAAATTTTGCAGCCCTCTGTGCTGATGGACCCTAAAAGTAACAGTAATAATTTACACGGCCACAAGAGGTCATTGTCAGGTTAACGTCAGGGTATTGTAGTTCGTTTTATGAATTTCAACAAATGACCAAGGCCGTCTTTTTCTTAGGGTTCACTGTCTTATTTTGCTGGATCCTCAACTGAGATGTTCCATATACTACACTTACATGCTATGTAAAAAAGTGGACCTCTAAAGCAGTGGTCAAATAAGGAATAAATAAGGTAGAAAAGAAGAGAAGTGTAAGGATAAAATGTATAAAGTGAGGGAAAGCACATCAAGATGAGAAGTGAAGGGCAACTAAGGTGAAGTTAGGAAGTGGAATCCAGGGAGGGGAGAGAGAAATCAACCAACTGTATTATTTTAATGAAGTATCACGACTCCCTCGCTGTTCGTCTGACCTCCCCCCTTCCAGACTCTCCCTTGATGCCACGCTGTCATCCCGACAAGGAAGGTGTTGCTGTGACTGCTGCCGAGCCTATCCTGTCATGGTGGAATTTCTGAACTAATTTGGAAACATGACCCAGGGTCTAGAGGGCCTGAAATGGATTATGCGGGGAAGGTAATGTGATTCCCAAGCGTTTCCCTTGAAATTAAAGACTGTCTTGGTGTTATTCATACACATGAGGTAAAATCAATATTCCCCATCTATTGCTCAATTGTTCACATTATGCCCATGTCTGATGTGCTGTTTGTTTTCTTTACTGCACCACCCACTCTCCTTCTGTAGCCCTTTCTCCAGTCAAATAATAGTAATAATAATAATGATTATAAGAATGTATCTTCATCATGCCTCAAAAGAAACAGAATGAAAAAGAATAAAATTAATATAATTTAATATGGTTGCAAATCTTAGATGAATACCATTCTTCCAACCTTTCCTCCATTATATTTTTCCCAAGCAGCATAGGTAGATGAATAATTAAAGTAGAACTGTATAAATAGCAGGCAGCTCCCTCTTCTCCCTTTTCTCTGTCCCTTATAAAGTTGTGAGTGTGTCTCTGTGTGTGTGCGCTTCAGCTGTGCATGACTGTGCTGAGACCATGATTGGATGCTCTTGAGGAAGGGAAGTGTTACAGCTGCGAACAAGACTCAGAGAAAGAGTTAGAAAAAAAAACCCCCAGCAAGACAAAAATGCAAAATGAGGAGAGGGAGAAATGAAAATGAGAAAGCCACTTTAAATCAAGCACCTTTTAATCAGCACTCTCACAATGGGGGACATAAAGATAACAAGGCAGAGAGAGGCTCCTGTTGGCTCTGCAGGCAGTGAAAGTCACAGATTTATGGCTAGCTGGGGAGAGTCCTCTCAACCATGTTTAAGCCACAGTGCCAAGCTCCTGGCGATAGGGATTACACTGTGAAGGCCATCTCCAGACAAGTTATGAATTTATCTGGGATTTAGACTCCCAACCCGCTGTCCACACATTTGGCTGTGTGCCTGGGTCCTTCGTCAACACCTTGAAGGAATTATCTACCTTTAAATAAGTTTAGAGTGCACACAAAAGGTCATTAACTGTAGTGTTGAATTTACCTTTTTGGAGAAAGCACAGTCTTTTAACCTAACTGTGCCTCAAATAATGAGAACAGGTTTACCCAAAAGACCACAGAAGCTTTACTGTTTTCTTTATAAAATACAACATGTGGTTGCATAGAACTGTCCATATAAAGTAGTATCTATTTCTTTGAGCCTCTCCCTGGAAACGTGTTGAATCTGAGCACAAAATGACAGATCTCTGGGTGGAAACTAAAGCATGTTTTCATCAGGTGACTTGGACCTCTATTTGAAAGATTGTTCAAAATCTCCAACCTCACAGTAGGAGTATAGTTATTTATGAAGTTTCCCACAATTTCTGAAAAATCATCTAGCCTGTCAATGTTTGTGTATCTGAAAGTACATAAATAATGGGCTATAATCACAGTGACATATTTGTAAGGGCTTTAGCCATGCTGGCTCTCATATTTATCCTGTAATTTTCCATGTGATACTAATATCAGATCAAACTTTGAATTAGTCAAAACCTTTGAAATTTATGGCCAAATACCTTTGTGTCAGCCTCCGCTGTGTTAAGAGCATATTAGCTAATTTAGCAGGACTAAAATGCTAAATTAAGGTGGTCAACATTGTAGACCGAAAGCACCACAGAGCCAGTAATGTGGCTATAGAGTTCTAATATTTAGTTTTCACGGCAGCGCATTGTTTAGCACTGTCACTTTACAGCCACTAGAAAACACTGGCTTGCAAGTTCGCATGTAGGCCCCATGTTACATCCTTAAGTTTAAACACTCGGTTATATTTAGGTATTAAACATTTTGGGTTAGGTCTAGGCATTAAAACGTGTTGGTTAGGTTTAGGCATTAAAATGTGTTGGTTAGGTTTAGGCATTAAAACATGTTGGTTAGGGTTAGGCATTAAAACGTCTTGGGTTAGGTTTAGACATTAAAACGTGTTGGGTTAGGTTTAGACATTAAAACGTGTTGGGTTAGGTTTAGACATTAAAACGTGTTGGGTTAGGTTTAGACATTAAAACGTGTTGGGTTAGGCTTAGGCATTAAAACATGTTGGTTAGGGTTAGGCATTAAAATGTGTTGGGTTAGGTTTAGGCATTAAAACGTCTTGGTTAGGGTTAGGAAATAAAACAAAGAAAAACATGCGTTTATGTCAGTTGCTAATGCTAATCGCCATTGACTCTCATTGTCTCTAGTAGGTGTAGTAGGCTCCTACTGATCTATATAAATAAAACTCATAACTGATAACACCTGTTCAATAGTAAGACAACAGTCAAATCAGCTGGGCTCTATGTGTCAGCCCTGTGATAGCTGGTGATTTGTCCAGCTGTCACTCAATGTCAGCTGGGATTGACTCCATTAATGAAACTATGTGTATAAAGCATTTCTGCTTATGAGAATCAGTCATATGTTTTATTTACCTAACTTTTCTTTCAGTACCAATTTTAACAAATGCAGATTTTGTTATTAAACTCACAAGAAGTCTCTCTCACACACACTGTTTGCCATCCTCTCTGCTCCCTATCAGCTCTGCTTGAGGTGATCCACTCCAATGCAGACAAACACATCCATGCCTTTGGGCAAAACAGCAGGCACAACATTTCCTCTGCAATAATTCTGTGTTGTGTCCGAGGAAACACTTTTGTCTCTTTCAAGGAGTGCATGGCCTTTAAGCAACTAAGCTTGACATAATGATGGCTGGGAGGGGGGATATAGCTTGGGGTGTTGGAGGAGTGCTCCAGTCCTGCAGCTCCAGTTTGTGATGACTGTTTGCTTGCCGTAGGGGCACTGCTGTGCTCTGGACACTGTGTTCTGTGGTGGCACATTTTCCAGTGAGAGTGCCCGCTTCGTACCGTATACTTCCATTTTGAGTCTGCGACCTGTTGTGTAGTGTGTGTATTGGCATTTTTGACTACCCAAAGGGCAAATAGGTGTGTATGTGTGTGTTTGTGTACATCTGGTCATTGCCTACCACCCACTGTTTTTCCATCTATTTCCACTTCTCCTTCTCCCTAGACAGCAATGTTTTAACAAAAGTGCGAGTTACTCTTTTTGGGTTTGTGAAATGGATTTTATATGTTTCACATTTGAACTCCATCCCCCAAATGCACTTGCAAAATATGAGAAAACAAAGTGTTGGTCAGAAATTTCCACATTTTGTGAGTTTGAGTTTTATTGCTCAAGAGATTCAAAACTATAAATAGTGAAAGTATATGACACATGAGGACATTTGTACCTGTGTGTGAAAATACAAGGATGGAAAGCGGGATGGATAACTATACAAAGAGCCAGATACACAGAGGGTGACGTAATGGAGCGATAATTCTTTTACTGCCCACTGTTAGGGAACTCTTCCTGACTTTGATAGATGTGTTTGGCCAAATAATATGACATTTCCACACTGTAGCAAGAACTCAACTTGAAATGTCAGACTGCCCACTACCTCCCCCCCTTTCCACTTTTGGTACACTTTGTCTTATGTGACCAGGCGTTCATGCTGTGGTATGTGTGCACACATCTGTCGATTTGTACACTCGTGTGTCCTGTCTCCAAGGTAACAGCAAAGAACAAAGTCAGATAGCCGCATCAGGGAAGTCAGTATTTTCGTTGTACTCTGTTCTCTCAGGGTTTTGTGGTTTTTTTTGTTTTTTTTTTTTTTTTTACTATTTTTTTTTTGTCAAAACTGTCAAAGCTTCTGTTTGATTTGTCTTTTCAACAGCCCAGGTTTGATTAGAAAATGCATCCAGCAAAGTTTACTTTGACCGCGCAGGTTAATAAAGTGAAATTATTACATTAATTTTGTCTTCTTACTGAAACAAACCAAATCTTGAAGAAGAATTGCTCTGACATGTTATCTTGCTTCAGTTCTGTATTGATTTTGATTTTGAGTAAAATTGCCACCCATCAGATTTTCTTGAATTATTTGTATTATTTGCCATTTTCATTTTGGCTGCAGTGCTGCTGAAAGTGTGAGGCTGACTTATTAACTATGGAGTACATTGTGTCCTGAGTTTTCTGGAGTATCTCAGTGCAAAGTAAGTCCTAGAAATGTTTGCCTGAGATTCCTGTGTCACCAATAAGATTTAGATTTCCTAAACTACTCTCAAACTGAACAAGTAATTGAGCTGCTACAATGTCGGACTGTTGATGCTAATGCTTGGCTATGTAATGCAAATCAGAAGTAATGACTCGATTTAAATAAATAATTTACGGGGTACTGGGTGTATATTAATGGTGATAAAAACTTATTTTAAACAATTGTAATATCAGGCTGCAACATAAAATTTAAAAAAAATTGAGGAGATATGAGTCTGAATCCACTGCGTAAGAACTTTTGCATCTAGGTATTTTCAGATGATGCTTTGTATGAACACTGAGCTTTACATTCTGTGGATTTTTCTGTCACTGTGTACATGAGAGATGGATCTGAGAGTCCAGTTTAAGGAAATTATAGATTTATACTACACATCATCCCATTTTTCATATTTTTAGGCACAATGTCAGACCCTCCAGCTCCTGACATTTAGTGAACTGTTGCTATGTACTTTAAAGTTTGTGCCATTTGTGTCACAAACGGTAGCTGCAGGGAAGAGGCTATAATTCATCTTTACAAACCCAGATAGAAGGGAAGTGGGTCAGAAATAGGATTCTGTAAAAGCTAAGTTGGTGAATATGTTTTTTTTTTTCCTGTTATTTATGCTAAGGTTTACCTATATGTTAAAAAGTATTCAGCTCAGCTTGATTGCATCATCATACAATTTATTTAGAGTATTTTTAAGCAATGTTAAAATAAGCTAGCAGGTATTGTCGTCCACAACAAATCATTATAAGCTTTGCAGTGATTGGGTTCTTTTCAAAGCTTGTACTCCTCACATGAAGATAATCATTTACTTTTTTCGTATAAGTCACAGGTGCAAGGCAACTTTGTTAATCATAATAACGCTGAATTTGTGTTTCTGTGTCTGTCCCTCTGTCTATGCCACCTACACACTTCTTTTCTTGTGTCATAAATGAGGGAGCCCTACAAGGCATTGTTTGACACAGATCCAAGCTGACAGCTTGAAATAACAGTTAACAGTTCTTCTGCCTGGCTCCCTCTGACAAATTCACAGTGCTGTAATGTTAAATGGAGTGTACCGCAGACCAGGGAGAGGCACAGGTGCTCTCTGACACTGCGCCAACTTTACCTCAACAGCCCTATCCTACAACAATCAATCCTACATCCCACCAACCCTCCCTTTTTCACTCTGTCATGTTCCACCATGTTAATTTTCACCCGATGGCACCTGCCACCCTCTTTACGATCATCTCTCTCCAGTGACTTGTGTTTTTCCTCATGTTTCCTGGTAAACTTCACAGATAGCTCTTCACATAGCTCTTCCTTTCAGATAGTGGAATGTGGATGGGAATGTGTGTCAGGATGATTTTCTGATGTGCAATGTTGAAAATTTAAATCCATCTGAAAGTGAACTGAGTTTCTGCTACAGCTCAGATCAGCATTTTAAATTCCATGCTCTGTTCTCTTGTTTTGGGGGAGGGGAAATCATATTTTTCGTCTCTCTGTGGAGTCAGAGAAATGTACATTTAGTTTCAAACTGTATTTGTGTAAAACGTTAACAGTCACCATTCTGTGATTGCTTGGTATTAGCTTAAAGTGAGAAAGCAACCATGTCTGAACCCTGTGTAACTTTCAAGCTTTACAAGCACGAACATATCTTAAATCCCTGTCTTCTGAAAGTCACATTTCCTATTTAGATTATGGTTTTATCAACATGAATTTGCAAATTTACAGAATATTGATTCTCAATATATCAGCAAAGGTTTCACTGACAACTTATTTTATTTTCTTTCCCTAGAATAGTGGCTTATAGCTTCAGCAGCATCATTCAGTATTGTAATGATTATGTTTAGTTGTACACAACACAAATATTGTGACAGCAGTTAAAAAAAAGTGACAAGCCATGATGTGTTTATTTGGATTTAACTCAGAACACAATATTCCTAATCTGAACCACAATGCTTGTAGCCTAAATTTCTAAGCCACTGAGAGTATGTGAACCCTGACGCTCAGTGATCAAACTTGGATTGCATTGTGCCTTCCCCATTCATTCTGACCACCTTCCTTTCAAATCTCATGCGGTAAATAAGCATGACATTTACCTCACTCAACAAAATGTTGCTAGTGAAGATAATCTGCCCAGCAATTATGTTTCAGACAAAACTTAATTGGGAAAATAAACTGGTCGCCAAAGCAAATCAGTTGATCTGCATGACTGATTTGGCACAAGTTTTATGCCGGATGACCTTCCTGATGCAACCCCCTCAAGTCCCTGTTCTATAAGTAATATAATAAAGATGCTACTTTTTATTCTTCACATAAATTGGCACCTCATCTTATCTACTATTTTAGCTTTTACCGTTGACGTTTAATTGGGTTTTAATTAATTTAATTAAAATTTTAATTTTAAAATTTAGCTTTTACCGTTGATGTTTAATTGGATTTAGATTAGTGGACAGTGTATTTGATTTTCATTTCATTGTAAATAAAGTTTGGCATTGAAAAAAGAAGCATTGGCATTGGCACCTTTTTTGCAAATGGGCATTAAAAATATTTTATTGTATTTTTTTGCATTATGGTGTGTTTTTCAGTGATAATCTTTTAATACTTCGTGTTTTTTTTTTTTTTTTTTCAATAACAATTCTTTTTTTCAATGACGATGGTGCACCTTTTTTTTTTTTTTTTTTACAATGCCAATGACTGCTTTTCAGTTCCAACTTGATGACACTGTTTTGGCGTGGAGGGGAGGGGGCTTCAAAGGGAGGGGCTATGAGACCATGATTTACATATCATTTGCGTACCGCCATCGACCTAATAACCAAAGGAGAAGCTCAGCTAATGCTAGCTGTTAGCTTATTTCAGCAGCAAAAAGTCATTTAGAAGTTAATGTTAACAGATCCTGCTTCTTTCTGAATAAACAATGGCAGAGAGCACAGACTCATTTGTGGTTTAGGAGCTCCAGGAGAACTTGTATGTGAATTTATGGCCATGGTGACCAACAGGCTGAGTCAGTATAGTGCAAGTTGACCGCTTCTCCTTTGGCAAACAGTGTCAGAAAGTGAACTGAAAAAGAGTCATTGGCATTGTAAAAAAAAAAAAAAAAAAAAAAGGGGCACCATCGTCATTGAATTGTCATTGAAAAAAAAAAACAGGAAGTATCAAAAGATTATCACTGAAAAACACACCATAATGCAAAAAGATGCAAAAATAAAATAAATTATTTGAAATGCCCGTTTGCAAAAAAGCTGTTTCAATGCCAGTGTTTTTTTTTAAAAGCCAAACTTTATTTACAATGCCAAAACTTTTTATTTTCAATGCCAATACTTCTTTTTTCAATGCCAAACTTTATTTACAATGCCAAAACTTAGACATCGAATTGGCTCCATAACGGTGGCGATGGTGGTGTTTTCTTTGAAAGCTTTTTTTTTTTTTTTCTTCTGTGAACATAGAGTTGATATAACTTACCAAAAAACTCTTTTTGTTTCATCTGTCCAGAGGACATTCTCCCAGAAGCAGTACAGCTTGTCAACATGCATTTTAATAAACTCAAGTCAGGTCTTTATGTTTCTCTTTCAAAAACTGGGTCTTCCTACAACTTCTTCCACAGAGTCTGCTTAGAAATACACATCATGTATGGTGCTTCTGAACAATGTTGTCGCTTGACCTTGGAGCTCAGTTTGTTTTCCTAGGTTCTTTTTGCACCATTTGAACTATCCCTTGTATTTAATCTACATTCAATTTGTGGTCATGTTAAGGGGACGTTGGTACAGTTTAAATGACTTTAATCTTCCAAAACGCATTTGTAACTGTGTTCATGCTTGGAGCTGCTTGGAGATGGTCTTGCACTTTTCACCTTGGCTGTGCTTGGCAATTATTTTCTTCCTTATCTCCCCAATAAACTCTTCTCTTTTCTTTCTGTTGCCCATGTTCAGTGTGGTGCACACAATGATACCGAACAGCATAATGAGGACAATTCTCCATTTAAAGAGGCTGAATAACTGATTGTAACATTGCAGACACTAGTTTGAAGCAGCACTGCTATCAACGTATTTATCACCATTTCTATGGGCTGTCAATAATGTTTTTAGTCCAATGCACTCTGCAGAATTACTGGCAGCTTCTTTGTTTCATTTTATGGCAAACCAAATACATGCAGATATGTGTGACTAGAGCTTTTTAATAAGCACTTGTCACCTTAGGGAAACAGTTTTGCTTTGTATCATTTGTAGCTATGGTACATTGCTAACATCAGTCTGCAGGCTTTCCGATTAGGTAGTCGATTTGCACAGATAGTAGCTTTACTGTTAAGAAAAGGAGTCATTTCATAATGTCAGCTGGACTTGAGTTTGGTTTTATTTGGAGATGAAAACATTATTTTAAGCTTCTCTCTGTGAATTAAACAAACTTCTGTCATTTCTGTGTTTCTCATATGCAAATTTGCTGTGGCTCAGACAAAAACCAAACGCCTCCAAACTTTTGTCACATCATGCATACATCTGTTAAAAACCCAATAATACATGACCCATGTGTAAAGCACATTTCTCATCAACAGAGCCGCTGTGGTGGAACCCGCCTCTCTGATTGCTTCCCCTTCTTGCTGTGCATATTTCTTTCATTTTTCTCCAAATCTCTCTTCTATTCAGCCTTTTGTTTCAGAGCAGCCACTTTAATTACTTTAACCCACGATGTGAGCTTTGCATGACAGATTTTACTCAGCCCTGGCATTGGGGAATATGGGGAGAGATGATTTGTATTAATGACGGGTGGTGATGAAGGGGAGATGACGAAAGGGAGGAAAATGATATGAGACAGAAGGAGAGGAGGAGCTGTCTGGAGAAATGTGGCTGATGTGCCCCAGATCATGGCTGAAATGAAGCCTGTCTGACCTTTTACCTTTCAGCCCATTATCAGTTGTTTATCTGTCTGTCAGCATGATTTTTGCATGCTTGTGCCAGATCCTCAAAGTTGCACTATTATGTCCGACAAATAACACACATTTTAAATACAGAGGCAATTCAAAGAGCTTTACAGAAGCAAAGAAAGGTGTTAACATTAAAACGATATGCATTAAAACAAGGATCAATTAATGTGAAATAAAATGAAACACAAAACAAACTAAAATACATAAAAGGAAGAGAGAAAAATAAAGATCTAGAGCAGTTACAGTGCATAATAACTTGTAAGTTGCCTTGATGGTAAAAAAAAAAGTGCAACAGGAACTGATCAATCATGTTAAAGTTTTTCAGTTTGAATTTCAAAGTGGCTTGAGTTTGGCCACATTTCAGGTCATCAGGAAGTTGGCTCCATGTTTCTGCAGCATTGTAGCTATAAAAGCAGTTGCACCCTGTTTTGTTTTGATTCAAGCTTCTACCAGCTGACTCCTGAAAGATCAGGAGACGCCTAGTTTAAGACGCCTAGTTTTCCAACTCAAGTTTTCACTCATGTTTTCATCATGTGCTGTAGTGTTAACCTGAAATATTAAGTGGAGGATTATATGTTTTATGGAGTATTTTTTTGCTGTGCAGAAAGCATTTGTTTGCGTTTTGACTTAAAGTATGTTGGTCTACAGTATACCAATGCAGGTGGCAGCTCTCACCCATCTATCTGTTTATATTTCACCATGCTCAAACACTATGCTTTATCTGAAGACATCTCAGACTGTGAGGCAGCTCATCGATTGGCACTGATGTGAATCCAGAGCATGTTAACACACATGAGGTGAGCTCACTTATTCTCTGAGGTCTTCAGATGACATGGGCCTCCACGGAGAGTTGTGCAACAGGACATAAGTGTTGAT
This sequence comes from Mastacembelus armatus, assembly GCF_900324485.2. NCBI lineage: Eukaryota > Metazoa > Chordata > Actinopteri > Synbranchiformes > Mastacembelidae > Mastacembelus > Mastacembelus armatus. The sequence continues at coordinate 8,315,108 of NC_046643.1, read as the reverse complement.
CAATGCAGTGAGTGAGAGAGGACAGACGGAGGGGAGTAAAAACAGAGGAGAGAAAGGCCACTGCCATCGCTCTTCCATGACACTGAGGATCTGGATCCACTGGGCTCCCAGGCTAAATTAAAACAACCGGCGTCCCATTGATTCCAGCGCTGACAGGGACCATACATCACCCCACAGCCAGGGAGAGAGTAAAGAGAGAACAAGGGAGGGGGGAGATAATAGAGAAGCAAAGAACACACTCAGGAAATAAAATGATAACCAAAATGATAGGAGGAGAAAAGAATTAAGAGAAGGGTAAAGGAGAGACAAGCTATTAGAGAGGGGATATCTACTGAGCAGAGTTGGTGGAAAGACTGGAGGGAAAGAAAGGAAAAAGATAGGGTGGCAAACTAGATGTAAGGAGTCGCCCATTGACAAGTCAATTTATTTCCTATAGATGGTTGATGTTGCTGAGAAGTAGAGAGAAACTTTCGGGTAAAGAATTTGGGCTGAAGAAGGCACTGAAAGACAGCAGTAATGACTTTTCAGTAAATATGTAGCTGTTGAGATGCACAAAGCCAGTTGGGATAGCTGGGAATAGAGAGACAATTGGGGATTGGTATGAACTGCATTCTGTTGAATCTATGAACCGTTTTCTTATTCTTAAGAATAGAATAATCTGTTATCTTCCAGCAGTATCTTAAGAACCTCACTTTATCTTAAACTTTCTTGTTTCAAATTGCCTTCTTCCTTTGGACCCTGTGAAAAGAGGTACTTCACTTATTGATTTGAAAATGGCAGGGTTATTCAGCTATTGTTCTTTTTCATCATCAAGCTGGACCATGATGTTTGCAGATGACATTGTCATCTGTGGTGAGAGCAGGGAGAAGGTGGAGGAAAATCTAGAGAGGTGGAGGTTTGCTCTGGAAAGGAGAGGAATGAAGGTTAGCTGCAGTAACACAGAGTATATGTGTGTAAACGAGAGGGACTCCAGTAGAACGGTGAGGTTACAGGGAGTAGAGGTGAAGAAGGTGGAGGATTTTAAGTACCTAGGGTCAACAGTCCAGAGCAACGGAGAGTGTGGAAAAGAAGTGAAGAGACGTGTGCAAGCAGGTTGGAACAGGTGGAGGAAAGTGTCAGGTGTGATGTGTGACAAAAGAGTGTCAGCAAGAATGAAAGGAAAGGTGGACAAGACAGTGGTGAGACCAGCAGTGTTGTCTGGTTTAGAGACAGTGGCACTGAGACAAAGACAGGAGGCAGAGCTGGAGGTAGCAGAGCTGAAGATGTTGAGGTTCTCTCTGGGAGTGACGAGGATGGATAGGATCAGGAATGAGGACATCAGAAGGACAGCTCATGTTAGATGTTTTGGAGAAAAAGCCAGGGAAGCCAGATTGAGAGGGTTTGGACATGTTCAGAGGAGGGACAGTGAATACATTGGTAAAAGGATGCTGAGGTTAGAGCTGCCAGGGAGGAGGCCTAGAGGAAGACCAAAGAGGAGGTTCTTGGATGTAGTGAAGGAGGACATGAGGATAGTTGGTGTGGGTGAGGAGGATACAGAGGATAGGGTTAAATGGAGGCAGATCATTCGCTGTGGAGACCCATGAAGGGAGCAGCCCAAAGGAGAAGAAGAAGCTCTTTGTGCAGGTATCAAAATCCAAATGAGGTCTTGCAACAAGAATGGGAGTTTAACACTTGAGGTTAGCTTTACAGTGACTACAGAAAGTCACTCTAATAAGATTTGTCAAGGACAAAACACAGAGTTGAATGAGAACTGCTGTTGCAGAACTGCAATTATTCTGCCGTTGCTGATTTACTGCTGTACCATATAATTGTGTTCCAAATGTCAAACTCACATGCTCTTCCCTTACTTATTCTGTCTATAGTTTTGAATGACTTTTTATTAGTAAACATTTTTTTTTTTTAATGTTCTATTTAATGTTTTAATGTGTGTGTATCAGTACACACTACAATTGAAATTCTGTGATTGCATGATAGTTAAATTCTGTTAATTTGACAGCATGGGGCACAACTTGTTTATTGTCTTAATTGAAGTTTGAGGGATGGGTAATATCAGTGTGATCCCTCTGCATGGAGTAAAGAGACCAGCACAGAGTTTATTAGCTTAACACAGGGACTGGATGGAAATGCATGGTTGGCAAACTTCTACAAAAAGACTGCTACTCCCAGAGATTGTGAACATTCCTCAGTATTAAGCCATTAGGGAATTTTTAAAGAGTGGCCAAAAACAAACAAAAAAATTGCCTAAAAGGTCTTTTACCAAAGTGTACCTTGCACTGATAAAGAAGCTTTCTTTGGCTTACCAATCTCAGTAAAATATGAAAAGACAGACATGATACATGTATTTTTAGATAATGTGATTTATACTTTATGAACTGTCGTTATCTGTGGTGTCCATCACAAATAAATCCCCATATATCCATGAACTATAGCATTTTAGTCTGTACAAATCCCAAGACAGTTGTTGTAAAGGTAATTTCTAATACTATTTTTGCATACTATTATTGGAGGCAAATGTAAGCAAATATAGGCTTTGTTTACACCCAGGGCTTAAACTGTAAACCCTGGGTGTACACATACAGTCACCAGAGATAATTAAGCTAGAAGGTGATGGTCAGTACAGTAGATTTGTCCAAAATATAGGCTCACCGAATGTCTTATTTTCTCTTTCTACATGTGTTCTGTTCTACTTAAGGAGCATTAAGCAACAAGTAAACAGTTCAGTTTGTTGTTGAGTAAATAGGAATATAACAGATTTTTTGATTAGTGAAATGTAAAGTGATTACATTGTCAAAGAATTTGCTCAACAATGCAGATATTTGGTGATATGTACTGACATGTAACACTTACAGCCCCCAAGAATAGCCAGCGTGTTAACAGCCCAAGGCTATGAATGCCAGAACAAGCTTGCACACATGTATCCACATGACTGTGCAGACAGCAAAAACAGCTGAGCCCCAGGAAGCCCTGCAGAGACAAAAGGGAGGACACAGACTTTCTCTCTTCAACCTTCATTTAAAGGTTAATTCTGGTTATTTTCATTTTGGGCATTATTACCTTCCCCTGCAGAGTTGGCAGGGTCATGTTTTTCTTTGTTCTCCCTGTTTGTCTGCTAGTAGGATATCACAAGAACTTTCTTTTCCCAAAACTTTATGAAAAGTTTGGTCATGGAGCAGGAGAGATGGACTTTTCATAAAATGTTGTTGAAGAATGAATGACTATGGTTTTCTCCTAAAAGTCCAGGAAAACATATTCTCTTTGATGAAATCTTGGAACTGTGGATGCATCTAGATACATCTTTACTTTAAAATCTATGTGAAATAGCCCATCAATCTAAAAGCACAGAAGTCCATGAACATCTTTCCCAGAGCTCAGTGAATAAAGTTATCCAGTGATTAAAGTTTGGTAGTTGTGCAGCACTTTGGTAATGTGTAGTACAATCCCTCAAATTAGAAACTGCAAATGGAACACACACATCACTCCTGTATTCAAAGGCTACAGGTACAGTGGATCAGTTGACTAAAGATATTCCATCAGCTGAAAAAAGGGGCACCCCTCATACTGTATATCCTAGATGCAGTTATGGATGCAATAATGTACATTGATAAAATCCAGCACAGATTCTGCACTGAAAAACTGAAAAACAACAAACTGCTGCAGCCCCTCCAGACAGATTATTTCCTCATTTGCATAAAGCTTTTTGACAGCTAACTTTGTCACCATTGGCCAGTCCCTCATCACTTACAATTCCACAATAACTTGCACAATGGTGTGTTCACATTCCGTAGAAATTGAACCAGGCTGAGTTTTGTATTATGTTCAGTGGGGCTTCATGGCCAGTTTAGAAAGAAGGGATGATATGGGATAATGAAGACCAGTAAGACAATTTATATGGCTTGTGAATTTTGCAAAAAAATTGACTTGAATATTAGATCATACTAGAAGCGCTATCTGTAAAGTGAGTTTTACACTGAAGAAGCTGGTAAAAATAAAATAATACCTAAGTGGAGCTGGTGTGAGTGACAATTGCCCACTCTTTAAGTGTGTCAGATTATGAAAGGTTACAGTGTGTGCATGTTTGCGTATGAAATACAGCAGTGTGCCAGAAATATATTTTTATACTATTTCTACTCTAACTCCTTTCTCCACCTTGTCCACCTCACCTTCATTCCTCACTCTGTGCTTTTTTTTTTCCTGCTCAAGGCCTGTTCACCTCTCTCATCTTCAACACTCTCGGATCTCATCTCAGTTGCTCAGTCATGAATATACTCTGGTCATGCTTCCCTTTTCATCTGTCTTCCTCTCGCGCTCTGTTTTCTTCGCATTTGCTCCTGTTTTCATCACATAAGCACCATTTCTACATCTCTTTCTTCACTCTTGATTTGTTTTATTATATATTTTTGTCTTTTTTTTTTTTTTTTTTTACCTCTTTAGAAAGTGAGGTGCATTCACTGATTCATCTCGGCCTTCCTTATCTCTTTCATCCTTTGCCACCATTAGATTTTATTCCTCCTTTGATACCCCACTGAAGCCTGTAGTTCTTCCTACAAAAGAGGATTCACAAATTTGCATTTCTGTATATGGGAACTTTCTCTATCAAATATGATCTTGACCTGCATTTTTTTCAGTCATTTATAAAGTCAAGTGTTTTGATCTTTGTCAAAATAAAGATGCATCCTGAAGTAACTTCTGCTCTGCACTTTTGAAATAGTCATTTCTTTAGTTGGGTTGCTTTTCATTTATTGTATTCTTAGTTTGTGGTCATATTCTCTGGTTTTGATACTGAGATTTATGTTGATAAGTACAAAAAATAGATAATTATTAATTATAATTAACCAATGGGTGGGAAATGAAAGGAAAATAAAATAATTTTGAGTAAAATGTTACATCTTTATCTGAAACAGTGAAGCCTAAATTTGCCATAAGGGTATAGCACTATGTCACATTTTGCATGGCAGACAGAAATTAGAAATGAGTCTCTCCCTACAGGTATCTGACAAGTAAGCAGAAACAACAGTGGATGAGTGTGACAGCATGACAGGATGGCACCTCAAGCAAGTAAATTAGAAGATGTCAAAGTAGCTATTGACAGTGCCACTTCTCCTCCATTTAAAAAAAAAAAAAAAAAAATAGTTAGCTGTGTTGATGGTGCAGTTAATCAAACCAGGAGAACCTAAGACCCAGCAAAACCTATGTATGTATCTGTGAGACTTGTGCAGGCCAAGCACCACAGATGTGAGTGTATCTTGGCCAAGATGCTTAGTGTTAATAATGATTCCCTATGAGTGGGTGTTGTCAGACTTTAATCAGCAGCCTTAAGATTTTGTAGCTTACCTGTAATTATAAATGGTGTACTTTCACAACTACAGTGTATCAAGAAAATCAGACATTGTATTGCATGATGTGAAGTGATGAAAATGGGTCAATCTGCTTTAGTAAGATGTGTGTAGCTGTTCTAGTCAGCTAGCAGTGCACAGTGTGTGTAGTCAGATTTGATGATTTTCAGCACAGATATAATAGTCCGTCTCCTGAGTTGAAACTTTGTATGCCTTCATCTTTCTTAAATAAAGACATGCTAAATCTCTTACTGGATTTGAAATTATCACTTAAATCAGTGAAATTACATGGTTTGGAAATGCTGCAGTTACAGGTAGACAAAGGGAGACAGACAGGGAGGTATTCATGTTGTCCAGGCACAAGTCAGTGCACAGACTAGCAAATGAAGTGATCCTTAACAAATCCATGACTGCTTTCATGTGGAATAAAGTCTGTGTTTGAGCAGACCTGGGTGCATGAAAAACAAAGCAGTCCACCCAAACTCTGTCTATGCCAAATTTTGATTAAAGCCAAAGGCACTGAGGAGAACTCATGAGCAGAGCTTTACATTTTTAATTATGCCATCGAAACACAGTGTAAACGTGGCTTCATTTTATAAGAGTTGTTACTCAGTCCAGCAGGTGTGTTCCTCTTTATCTTGTTAATTGTTTGAGAGCATGCTACGTATATGATACTAAAATATTATTGCATTTTTCATAATTTTATCTACCGATTTAAGGAAAAATTGAACTGGTCTTAGCTGTTGCAGTGTGAAATGCTATTTTCTCGGTAGACATGCCTACACAGTATGTAAAACCCTAAAAGAAAGAATGGAAATGCTTCCACTAAATTAGCTAAATGGTACCATTATTGTTTTCTTGTACTCCCAGAGCACAACACCCACTATTCCTGAAAGGATGGAGGCATGTATCCAACAGAGCCATCACCTAAAAACTGTAGGTTTAGAGAATCACTCTGATCTGATTTATGATGCAATTTGGATGTTATAAATCCTTATATGTCTACATGTTGGAACATCAGTGCAGAGCTGAAATTTATATTTACTTTCTCTCCTCCATAATGAGATGTACTGTGTGGTTTTGCATTGCTGCTTTCTTTTGAGCATTCCCCAATGTGACTGACATGAGATAGCTGGTAACAGGTGGTTATCAGCTTGTGGGGAAAAAAAAGCGAGACTTGTAACTAAGATTGATTTGTTTACAGAGGTCTTGTGATTGGTGCTGTATTGTTACAAATGCCAGTTTAGGCTTCAATCCAGCAATTGTAAGTTCAGGCTTAAACCTTTACACCCGTAGCATTTTCTAGTTTGATGGAAATGGAAACGTGCCACTGGTCATCACAGTGAAAGCTATTCCAAGGCGCTTGGATGGTGCTCCAGGGTGAAACAACAGGACATATTTCCCCCCACCTGGCCTCGTTCTTTCTGAGAGACAGGCGATATGGTAATGAGCGGAATGAATAGTGGGTCTCTGGGAAGACTTTCCTCTAACTGTGTGTGTGGGTGTGTGTGTGTGTGTGTCCAGCTGCTCTCTTGGCCACTGCGGCCATTACTGAGCAGTACCAAGCAGCAGAGCATGACACGCACCAGCTGGATCTGCACACACCTCGACTGAGAGAGGAGCACTGTGCCAATGAGACAAGAGGCAAGAGAGAAAGGAGGGGGTGAGCAAGAGACAATGAGGGATAGAGGTGCCGCAGCCATAGAGACAGAGGAGAGGAGAGCTCCATCCTCAAAGTAACATGAAACAGAATGCCATTCGAATGACACCAACAAAGTCACCAACACCAAGCCCCCTGTCACATATTGCAAATGTGCACACATAGATACACAGTTCCAAGCAGATAATTGCACTCAAATATATTATCCAAACCTCTGTGTTGGACTGAGTTTATGCATGTGTGACAAATTGTGTGTGTGTGTGTGTCTGTGTGTGTCTGTCTCTGTAGGTGGGCAGCTTGTAGTGAGAAAAATTTCTACCATGTGTCATATTGTCATGGTGACCATCAGAAGTGCCATAAATACAACTCAGATTTACTGCATGTGTGCATGCACATATACTGTATGTCCTGGACATATTGAGGCTGCCTTCTGTGTCTGCAAGGTATTTTCTCTCACCTTATTTCCCTTCGTTTTTTTTTTCTTTCTTTCTTTTTGCATCTCACTGTCATGCAGCTATTTACATGCGCATTTTCCAGTGATGAAGAAAAACATTATGCATGGAGGGATGGGGAGAGCTGAGGTGGAAGGTGGAGGTGACAAAAAGATTATTTATATGCCAGAAGATAAATGTATTTTCTCTACTTGCCTTATTCCCTCCCTCTTCCCCCTTTCCCTTTTTTAGTCATTTTGTGTTCCTTGGTCCAGCCACGTTATTCCTGCTCCCTCTCCTCCTTGCTGCTGTCTAGTCGGCTGACACAGAACGGCACAGCATTCTGTCATGGTATTTGGAACACTCTCAACATCACTTGTCAGCTGAGGGACAACAATGGCTGGCATCGAGCGGAGGGTACTCAGGCAAAGCAAGACATTCTACTTCAACCTATTTCCGTCTTTGTTTAAATCCTATTATAGGCAGACCCGAGTGCTCGTGTCTTGGCTGGAGGTCAATGAGTATCTCACTTTGTGTTCAAAATGTTTTCTACTCTGCAAGAGGCCAGGAATTCTAATTCTCCAAAGCTCAGCTATTAAAAAGCATCAAATGTATCTAATATTGTTTGGCACTAAAAATGTCCAGAAGGCTCCTTACATTGATTAATTCTGCAGGAAAGCAATGGAGCCAGTGATATGATATTATTTTGTTGTTTTTTTAGAGAGCTTCACTAATATGAACACAGTAGATGTACTTTTTAGAGAGTTTATGAGATTGCACCCATTTGTAAGTATCAAAGCCATATGACCATTTACAGTAGATAAGTGTCATTGTTTAACAGCTCATCATGAAGCCATAGAAAATTGATATGGCTAACGGGCTGCAAATTATTGTCTGATTACACATCCAGGGGAAATAGAGCAACCTTAGCATTCATTTGGAGTGCTGCTTCTGGCAGCTTGGTGAATGTAGTCTGGCATTTACTTTCTCATTCTTTTATGGTCTTTACCAAACCGAGTGAAAAATATCTTGCTTTGGCTGCAAACTAACCCACTGTCTAGCTGTTAACTGTCTGTGGTCTGTTGGTAGGCACGTACCGAGACTGAACCCAAACATTAAAAATTGTGGGCTGTAAAAAAAAAAAAAAACATTAGGAAGCAGCCAAAGCAGAAAAAGTATAAAATACTTTCAGACATACTTTGTTTTTCTTTTTTTTTTCTTTCTGAATAGGTCTCTGGGTAGTAACTCTTAACTTTGCATGGCTAGTAAACTTAGCTAAATTTGACTAATTAACAGCAGACCACATCTGCCTCTCGATGCTCTGTACAGTCTGCATGTTGAATTTATTTTTTCATCACCTATTTATCATTTCGATAAGGAGTTTTTAGGCCTACTAGTGGCTGATGCCTGTGCCATCTGTGTTGGTCATGAGTGACCTATTTTGAGCAGCTAATTCATCATGGCTTGAGAGTTTATATACGGTACAGTACATATAATTACCCTACCAACACCACCACCCAACACAAACAAGACCCTTTCATTCCTTGTGATTTATGGTCGTGTCAACGGAGAGGAGACGTTGAAATAATGAAGCGATAGGCAGGAGGAGGAGGATGAGAGAAGAAAAAGTGCGGGAGGGATGGAGGTGAGTCTAGAGCAGTAGTTGAAAATAAAGGAAAAAAGGTGAAAGCACAATGAGACTTTCGAGTAGTGATATTGCTCAGCAGATCCTTGGGTTAGACAGTATTAATCTATGTCTTGCATGTGAATTGTGGGCTTTGCCATCGCTGGTAAGACGCTGTGGCTTCACCTATTGTTTTCCCAGAATCCCACCTGCGTTGGCTGTTTTAAAATGCATCACTGGCCTGTTTCAACTGTACACCTGAAGGCTGTAGAAAGGAAGATGAGGGAGAAAGAGGCGACAAGAGTCACAATTACAACAGGCACTGAGAGCAGGTGGAGGCTTTATCAGCCTATTATCAACCAAATAGCTCCCACTGAAATGTAGCACATATCTACTCTTTTCTGCACTCTTTCTGTTCTGTATCCCCAATCCCTGTCTTATCAGATGTGTGCTCACCCCTGCCTCCATCACCATACATACCGTGACCTTCCTAACCTTATCTTTTACCATTCACTCTTCTACCTATTCTGTAGCATTTTCTCAACTCTAGTCTCTCTCACCCTTATTTCTGTTCATGTATTTGACTTTATGTCTCTTGTTCAGTCGACACTCTTGCCTCTTTTTTTTTTTTAAAGCTTATTCTTTTCTCTCTGCTTTATTGCTCTCACTACCTCACTGCCGCCTCTCCCTAGCTCCCTCCTTCCCCTAGCCGCTGGAATATTTTCTGTCTACTTTGCTTACGCCGTCTGTTTTCCCCCCATGGCCTGCCTGTATATCTGCCTCCTCTCCGTAACCCATGAGGGCTCTTAATCAATGGCAGTTCACCCTAACTCCCTCTCCTTCTCCCTTTCCCCTTTCAAATCTTTCTCCTCTACTCCAGCCCCCAAACCCTCCTCCTCTGAGAAAAGCAAGGCACCTAAGGGTGAACAGGTTAATGTTCTGGCAGTTTGAGATACGCTTGTGACATTTCAATCCGGCATCTGTTTTTATCGTAGCTGATTTAAGAAGTGCGGGGGTACGTGAGGGGATAATGGAGGGATGAAAGGAGCAATGGAGTGGAGGAGGAGAAGGCGGAGGGAGCCCATGGGATGCTACAGCTACCTAGAGACTGGGCCGTCGCAGCAGGGACTGTGGACCTGCAGTTGCAGATCAGTTAATAAATTGAAGCATATGGGCATGTCGCCCCCAAGTGGCAGGCAGCAGAACTCTTAAAGGAGGGACAAACTGCGGCAGTGCAACAAACAAAATAACAGCATAGTTCTAGACGTATGGTAAAAGAAAAACATGCCTGACATAACTTTTATGTACACTACTAGACAAAAGTTTGAATTCACTTCCCTTTTGAGCTGAGTGTTTGATTGGTAATGTAGGTGGCATGTAGCATTAAAGAGTAATATGTGATGCCTGTGACTTGGATGCAGAGAGAGGATTACAAGAGTAAAGTTAAGTATTGTCATGTGAGGGAAATAGCAAGTGGTAACAGTTGAGGTGAGGTGAGGACAAATAGAGTGGTGATAGAAACATGGGTCAGGCAGAACTAGAAGGAAAGGCAGGGGTGTATGCTCTGGATAATAACGCAGATTCCTAATTTTGTGAGAGTAAAGCACTCAAACATTTCGATAAAGAAAGTGAAACAGAGCTCCAGAGGTTTGACCAAGTGAAAAGGATGAAGAGTAAAACAGTGAGAGATAGTGAAGACAACCAGACTTTCAATGAGCAGAAAGTAATAGAGACAGGGAGGGAGGGAGGAAGAAAAAGCCCAAAAATAAGCGAGAGGGAGCAGATATGACAGAATAAGTAGGTGAATTAAAAGAAACTGTGCTGTAGATGAGCTGTGGGGTGTTGGAGGGTGGGAGGATGGATGGGTGATGGGGGGACTGTGGTTGGATCGTAGTACTGCTACACTGCACCTTCTGCCGACACTTTCTCCAGAGTTTTATTTGATATGAATTCAATAAGCAGCGGCCGATCTCCGTGCCCCGAGTGTAATTACCAGCAGAACAGCAGGGGCATTGTGAGTGCCGCCACCGCCTAAACGCTCCCCTGCTCGCTTCCAGGTCAGCACTGATCTTGTCTGAGAATGTCAATTATCGTCTTAAACGCTGACTGAGGAGCAAGGGAAGGAGAAGAAGTGGGGTGGGGCTGAGGAGGATGAAATATGGCAAGTTATGGAGGAAATATTTTCCCAATATCACAGATTAGGAGAAGGGGGAGGAGGAAGAGTGGGAAAGAAAAGGCTATAGGCGAGAATACTAATGGGGTCCTCTTCAGTGTTTTATATGAGATACACTAGTTGGTAAGAGAGTACCTTATACTGCATTCTTTGTGCCACTTCACTTGATGTCCCACCATCATGGACCTATTGTACAATACGTGGTGCAGCTGAGTTTGAGGAGGCAGCCTGTAGTCTCTATGCAGTATCCAAAGAATGATGTACATGCATAGTCCTAAAAGAAGAGTGTCAGTACACTGGGATATAGTCTCATTTTAGATTTTATAATTTTGACCTTGATCCTTTTTGATACTTTTGTCCTCGGTCTTTCATTCAACTCACATTCAGTCAGTCTTTCAAGGTTTACTACTTTTGTCCTTTAACAGAGCACTCAGCAGTGCTTGTCATCTTTAATGTTTACTTTAAACCGGTTTTGTTTACACTGTTTGCACTGAATTTATTTTCATTGCTGCATGTTCTGATAATCCTTTTTCTTATGCAGTGACAACGGACACACTGATTATACTTCTGCCTATACAGTAGCAACACTTGTACTACAGATCAGATGCGATCCTAATGTAATGTATACTTACCGGCCACTTTATTAGTTACACATTGCTAGATTTACCAAGGTGCTTGAAACATTCCTAAGATATTTTGGTGCATATAAGCATGATGATAGCATTGCGCAGTTGCTGCAGCTCATATATGGTACTAATCTCCTGTTCCGCCATATCACACAGGTGCTATGTTGGATTGAGCTCTGGTGACTGTGGAGGCCATAAACAATGCTCAACTCAGACTAAGGGGCCCAAAGTGTGCCAGGAAAATATCCCCCACACCATTACACCACCACCCAGCAGCCTGAACCACTGATACAAGGCAGGATGAATACATGCGTTCATGTTGTTTATGCCAAATTATGACACTACCATATGAATGTCACAGAAGAAATCATTCAGTGTATTGTGCTTTTACAGATCCTCTTCAGCATACCTTGTTTGTAATGAGTAGTTATTTGAGTTACTGTTGCCTTTCTGTCAGTTTGAACCAGTCTGGCCATTCTCCTCTGACCTCTGGCATCAACAAGGTATTTTTGTCTAGAGAACTGCAGCTCACTGGATATTTTCTCCTTTTCAGACCATTCTCTGTAAACCCTAGAGATTGTTGTGCATGGAAATCCCAGTGGATCAGCAGTTTCAGAAATACTCTGACTAGCCCGTCTGGCACCAATAACCATGCCACATTCAAAGTCACTTAAATCACCTTTCTTCCCCATTGTGATGCTTAGTTTGCTTTAACATTTCGTCCTGACCATGTCTACATATCTAGACGCTTCCACGTGATTGGCTGGTTAGGTATTTGCATTAATGAGCAGTTGAACAGGTGTACTTAATAAAGTGGCTGGTGAGTGTTTGTCTTCATGCATCTGTCTTTATAAAAATCCCTCATCCACCTCTATTTCCTTCCCTGATCCCCACTGTAGCCACACCCCCCACCCCCCACTCCCACACGTTCTCCGCTTTGGTGGGTGCCAGTGGGAGTGGTTCGCCCTTGATCTGCTCTCAGAACAAACAGCCTGGTAAACATCATGAAACATTTAGAAGAGGCAGAGCAGCCTTCTCTCTAATTCGCACTGGCAAGCCGGAGATGCACAAAAACAGCTGCTCCCAAGGCTCATCCCTGCGGAGGGGTTTGAGTTATAGTGCGCAGTATATGCCTTTTTATATATGAGAACTTTGACATGAGCACAAAGACTGAGCATGCGTGTCTATAATCAAATTGCCACAAGTATCGAAGAATAATTCACATTGCACTGTCGAATAAGTTGGCATATTTAGATAGATTATCATATTTGGCAAATTCCTTGTTGAGAGGGTGGAAGAACAAATGAACGGATTAGAATCACAACTCACTCAGCTAGAGGTCTAAGTCAGTGCCTTGTACTGAACAAAAACCAGAACAAAACTCTGGCACAGGAGACTGTCTTGTGCTCAACATTTAGAGTTATTTGTAAAACTGGATTGCCTGTGTGGCTGGGTAAATGGGGCAAAGCTGCTTTGAGATCTTACCTGCATGTAAACATCACAACTCAAATTGCTTACCTCCCTAAAGCCCAGAGACATTTACGTCCTGTCACAGTGTGATGTCCCAATAAAACCATACCTTGCTTTGTGTTGTGCAGTGCAATCTGTTGTCAGTCTGGTAAATCAGATTTTGACGTTGTTTTTCCACAAAAGCAATAAGTTGATTAACCGGAAATACAAGTTTGCTGAAGTTTTGAGCTAGTGGACGTTTTCTTTGCTCTTTCCTGTCTTTCACTGTGAAATATCCATTCAAATCAATGAATAATGAATTAAGGCGTGCAGCGTCTTAACCCCTTTAATAAAATGTAGCAAGCGGAACAGCTTATTCAGTAATGTCACGCATAATTAGCCGTGCTGCCTAGACCACCTTCATGCAGTAATCCTTCGAGGCCTGACCTGCATTCTGTTTCTCCTTTTTTCCTCTCATCCTTCACTCATTTCTCCTCTCTTCTGTCGCAGATCTTCTGTCTCTCTGTCTGTATCTTCCCTCTTGTTTAACTTGTTTGGATTTTACGCTGAGATCATAAACCAGGAAAATCCCTTCAAGTATGGTGCTCAAAGGACATACACATTCACACGCATACACACGCAGTCCTCAGATGAAAACAACAAACAAGCATGAGTGGGTGAGCACTTGCAGTGATAATAGGCCCCCCGTGTAGTGCAGACTCCCATGTGGTGTGGCAAATTATTTACTCAGTAAATCTGTGAAAGTGTACATATGGGGGGCATGCATGCCATATTAAAGCTGTAAATTATCTTTCACAAGGAATCATTTGAAAAAATCATTTGACAAAGGCTCAGTGAAAGAGATTGAGGGTTAAAAACCGAGTTCCACTATGTATCGGTAAATGGCTGCAGCAGTGTTGTGTAGGCTTGTGTAAGGCAGCTACTTACACTACGATCAATGCTACTAGGCCCTGTTAGAAGAGAATCGATCAGCTTAGGGCTTGATGCGGAACAGTGTATCCCCCCCCCTAACTGTGTATGTTTTCTGTCTCACGCCATCACTGATCTCAGGTGATGATAGTAAGCATATCTTTTCTGTAGGAGTGGTGGTGAGGTCAATGCTAAACCCTCTCAGACTCCTAATAACCAGAACAATGTGTGTAGACGAGGGTGGTGGAGTATAACAGGTCTTGATGTCAGTGTAACCAGACTGATTCTGCCTGAGCAAGCCACGCACACTCAAGACACAAAGAGGTACCCTATCTCTTTGTTAAGATAAGCTTTTGTTCACTGCCGGTGCTGTGGAGACTTCAAGTTGAAAGTATCACCTGCTGACCTCACTGCTACACATGGCTGGATTGAAGTTGGCTGGCTTCCCCAGGTCTAGTAAATCTGAACTAATTGCAATGACCACTGATGCATATGAAACAGGCAGAGAGGGTATGGGAAGCAACAGGACCATCTTTTGCTATTGCTATTTATCTGCACTTAATAAAAGAGAAATTTCATCCAAATATTATTCTAATACAAAATATATTTCAACCAGATAACGTTATATAACTGAATAACACAAGCATATATAATCTGTGCTAACAAAAGCATGCAAACGTGCTCAAGCTGATGATGCTGATATAGTCTTATTCAGGATTCACTGTGTTGATATTTTTCATCATCTCGGTGGACATAAATCTGTTTTACAAATGTCAATAGCTGTTGAGATTTTACTCCATCCATCCATTATCTTCATTCATTCATCATCCATCCATCCATCCATCATCTATACCTGCTTATTCCTTAACCAGGGTCCCAGGGATCTGCTGGAACCTATCCCAGCTCTCTCTGGGTGAAAGGCAGGGGTCCACCCTGGACAGGTCACCAGTCCATCACAGGGCCACATAGAGACAAACAACCTCACACACTCACACTCACTCCTATGGGCAATTTAGAGTCACCAATCAACCTGACATACATGTTTTTGGACTGTGGGAGGAAGCTGGAGTAAAACTCCTGCAAGCAAGGGGAGAACATGCAAACTCTGCACAGAACAGGAACCTTCTTGCTTTGAGGCAGCAGTGCTAACCACAAAGCCATAAATATTAACCTCCCAGAGGGGCTAAAAAGTCATGATTGATTAGCCAGATTGATCCTATGGGGAACATAACCGTACAAAATTTCATGCTAATCCATTTTATTTTTGAGATTTTTCAGGACCAAAGTGGTGGTGGTGGTGGTGAGGCAACAGAACGATATTGCCGTCAGTAGTCATGTTGCAGACCACTCAGCAGTTCTGTGACCACATCCTATGGAGACACAGCTGGGAAGCTTATCATGCTGATTGATGTGTCATTTTATTAAATCCAATATTCATCTTGTTTACCTTTAAAGTACCTTTAAAGATGGAGGGAAAACTAATGGTTGCAACTTTGTTCCCAAGATACATATTAAAGGATCGAAATTTTGATTTTCCCACCTTTTCTAATCCTGACTCCTAATGGGTCCAGTGACCCATGTTACAAATATGACACTTAGATTTTATTACTTAGAGCTGATTCATTCAATTTTCAGTTTTTTTTTTTTTTTCTTTTGTGTTGCACAGCAGGGGATCAACTGTATAGCTCTCCTGCCCTACAAGGCTCCGCTTGTAAATGCTGGTGCACATTGACTCAACAATTTGTCAGTTACAAAGGTGAGAATTGCAGTAATTCCCTTGTTTTCATTTCAACTGTTATTTACTTGTAAAGTAAAAGGAAAGAAAATAATACAGTTCATGCTTGTATGTCCAACCCACTTTCAAATCCTGTCTGTTATGCCTTGACTCTCACAGCAACATAGCAGCTGTAATAGCAATATAAGGTTTGTTTTCCGAACAGTAAGCGGTTAAATAAATGTCAGGCACATAGCTTACTTTGATGCTATTTAGCTACTTCCAAGTATTTACCAGTGAGTACTTAACAGATCATTGGAATAATATTTATGTTGTACTGCCAATTTCCTCTTGACTCCATTAGGAATTATTTTTCTTTGTTGCTGATATTAATGCAGATGACAGAGAAAAGTGATTGTGAAAGGCTGTGTAAAATGGTGACTGAATAGAGATGTGACGTTTCTCTACTTGAGCCTTGTGTATAGTTGGATCAACGCTGGTGTTATTGGAACCTATGCACAGTACATTTTGTTTAGCTCTGTTTATTCTGCAGCTGTAAAATTGTATAGGAAAAAAAGTACAGTTTTTTGGAAAGGAGAACAGCCTTACCCCCTTCTATTTGTGTCCTTGCCACTTTCCAACTCGCCCTTGTGCAGGATCTATCATTAAGGTGGAGCCGCAGCCATCTGATGCTTTGTATCATTAGACCTTCTAACAACATGCTCACAGGCTCCAAAAACAAACCTATTCTAATGATCTCTCAAAGTGTTAGAAGTTTTAATGTGTGCTGAAGCCAATTAGCCATGGCTGTGGTGGATTGCTGTTGAGATAACAAGCCTGGAAGGGACAGCGCAGGGCCACCATCAGAGCCCTATGTTAATGAGCCAACACTTTCATTACACCTGCCACAATCCACTGTCAGAAGTATCCTGAACTCCTGATGTGCTTCGTTTACCTGGCAGACAGTTCGATTAGCCTAAAAGCCTCCGACTCAGGACTGATTTACATTTCCACTGTCTCTTTTTTTTATTAGATATACATTAGTATTAAAGAACCCCTAGAATAACAGTGGATGATTTACCTGTACATGCAAAAGGTCACTCGATGAAAACACTTTTTACTAGCAGGCATTCAGAAAGTGGTTTAGGTCTTTATGGGATTAAGGAAGCATGCAGGCATAACACACAGGCATATGGCAACCACAGTGCTGAGGTTACAGCTGAGATACACAATGGTGAAATTGTTCATATTGATATGATTATAAATGCCCTCTGTTTGTGCATATACAGCATGAAGCATGCTGGTAGCGATTCAGTGACACACTTGCTGTGATATGTATTTCATATATAATTTATGACCTAATTAGCTATAGAGCCACTGGACATACAGGTGCCTCTAGTCTTGTAAAAACCCTGCTCTGCTGCTCTAACTCGGTGTGTTGTTTTGCATGGTGAGATGGTCTCTTATTGTGTGGTGTTTGCCAGGAAAAGCTATCTAAGCTGATAAACGGAGGGAAAAATCTTGGATGATGCCTAAATGGTAATATGTATTCCAGGTGTGTCTCCGTAATCTTGTAAAGTGCAGTTTCGCATCTGAAAGCAGAATGCAGGCCCATGTAGCCCCAGAGCAGTTGGGAGGCAGGTGTCAACAGTTAAGCTTGGCCATGTCTTTAAAGCTCCTTTAGCCATCTCTTGAACAAATGACATCACTTCCTGATTCCTCTAAGAGAGCAAAGCAAATGGTATTAATGATAATGACCTGTAAACTCAGTAGTCTGTTGCCATTGAATGTGAACTGCTTTAGCATACAGCTAAAGCAGTTCACATTCCAATCATTTGGTATAGATAGGAGGCAATAAACTAGTTATTTTAGATTAATGTACTTGCCTAGTATTGTTTCAAATCACACTTTCTGCCATTTCAAAAGGAATATTCGAGTGTTTTCTTTTAATTGTGACGGTAAATATGATTTCTCACATATATGACAGAGCTGAGGTCTACTCATCATTTAGTAACTGTTGGTTTTGGACAGTACAATGTTGACAGTGTTGTAGAGGCTTGTTGGTTTGTCAGTTGCGCAGGTGTGATCAGCAACAAATGTGGATAAGGTGTGTGTCCTCACACATACTGAAAATGCATATACATAATGTATCCTTTGTATGTTCTGACAGGCGATCAGAAGTTGAGCATAGAAGGGATGCACATGTCGATTTAATAAAGAAAATGCAGAGGACCACTATGTCTTATACAGTGGAGTTAGAAGAAACTAGAAATAGGGTTGTCTGTGTTACATTTTACATGGAAAATACATTTGGCTTGCAGGCTGTGAGGTTTGTGTTAAGCTTATGCAACATGTTTGGAAAACCTGGCAGGAAGAAAACCCTTCTCCTTCCAACATCCTGGCAGCAATGAGCTCCCATAAACTTCTGAATAACGTGGCGTGCTGATCATGTGACCGCACATGCTCTGAGTGAGAGGAGTACACCAACTCTTTCCAGACTAATGGAAAACTACTGCTGTAGCTACTGTATTTCCTCCACAACCTTTTTGGTCTCTGTCCTTCTTTGTGTAAGTCTCTTTGTACCTCTCCCCCTCTTTCCTCCCCTTTCTCATTAGCCTGTGTCAGCATATTCCACAGACACATCCCCCTTCTCTGCCTTTTCAACCTTTCTGCTGGATGGAAATAGTGAGAGGAGGGACGGAAAAAAACGAAAAGCTTTTGTTGGAATATGTGTCAGTTGGCCAAATCGGCTCCACATGCTTGTCGTCATGGTGTAGGATGTGGCAGACTTAATCTACTCTCTCTTTGTCTTTCTCAAGCTTCCTTCCCCATCTCCCTGAGTGTGACTATCTTTCACTGTTTTCTTTATGGATCTGATTCCTTCTTTTTATTGTGCTCTATTTTGTCCCCCCTCACATCCCCCATCCCAATGTCACAGCAGGGAAATTAGACTTTAGTAACATATTATGGCGTCTTGCTCCAGTCTTAAATCCAAAGTGTGCTCAGTGTGTGGCAGTGTTGTAACTTAAGTTGCCAGTTTGCTGCAGCACTGGGAGTGTTTCAGCTCAGTGCCTGGCACTTTGAGTTTATTCCGTGGCTTATTGCAGCAATAATACAGACCAGCAAACTGAGGAGCTCTATACACATATGCAGACACACATTTGCTGTTTTATTCATGCTAAGCTGAAGCCTTGGTTACATTATCAGTCAACAAGAGCCAGTGTTGAGTGTTAAGCCAATTTACTGGTACACACCAGTGTACTGAGGCTTTTAATGACAACAATATAGGAGTACCACACAGCAATTCATTGCTGTGTGCTAAGCTGTTTTGTGCCACTGCCCATCTTTAAGCATTTGTGGCTATCTCTTTCCTTATTGATTGACTGATTTATATCAGCACTCATGCTTGAAATAGAATCCACTTGTCTGTGTGCGCTGAAGATGCATGGGCTCGCTGGGTGCGCTGACTGTATCTTCTCCTCAGCTCAGCGTGTGTGCATGTTGGTGTGTTTGCGTGTGTGACTTCCCCATGCATGTATAACGGTTCACTAACTATAACTTTAAGGTGAATCTGCTTCTTTTTTCTCTTCTCTTTCCTTATCTTCTCATTCCACTAACCAAAGCCCACCCACCCCTCCCATATACTCCCATTTCTCAGTGCTTCCATACTACCCCCATCCCTCATCCTCTTAGGGGAGCATGGGAGCATGCAGTGGAAATAACTGAGCCAATAAAGACACTGCCAGGATCCATCTAGTCCCAGCATCTCACATAGTTACTGAGGGAAAGAGTGGCGAGGGCTGTAGGGAAGGGGTAAGGGAAAGGTCCACCTCTAATATGACAACAGCCAAGGATGGAGGGAAGTGGTGGAGAACAGGATGAAGGACGCATTGCTTTGGGTGAAGATGACCAAGAGAGGATAGAGAAAGCGGATGGAGAGACTCAGGCAGTGGGAAGGGAGGGAGTTCTGGGAGAAAACATGTGTACTTACATATGCAACCCACCCTCCCTTGGTGCCCCTACCCAGAAGTACTTGTGACAGAGTCTGGCCAATCCTGGCGTACTTTGCAACAGGTGTAACCCCCTTTTATTCTCACAAACCTGACTCTCTCATGTTTGTTAGTAGCAGAAATCCTCAGGGTTCTCAGCTGTAGACTGGATTGCCTTCCTGCTCAGTTTTCATTAGAGAGACTGAAGAGAGTTTAAATTGAAAAAAAAACTACTTTTGAAAGTGATATCCTTTTAACAAATATGAATCAGGTATATTTGAAAAAACAAGGGCAGAGCAGAGTTGGGAAGAAGTGGAGACAAATCCTATGGTTAGAACAGGGCCTCGCTTTTCGTAAATCATGGACCATCAAATGATGCTGGTTGACTTGCTTATTGATCATTCTTTTCCAAGATGTTCCCAGCCAGAAGTTGGCACTTGGCCAAATCCACCAAACATGCGTAGGATGTGCGACTGTAATAGATCAGAGACACACACATATATGCTGAGTATAGACACACACAGACACAAAAAGCCAGTACAACTTGGATCAGGCCATTTTCAGAAGCCTTGTATCGCCCATCAATTTGTTTAACAGCAGCACAGGCAGTGATTTAGGATGTGGCCAATTCTGCAACCCATTCCTCCCATAGGGCTCTGAATTTCAGGATGATATCTCAGTCATTGATTCTTCATGGCGGTCTTTTATTTTATTATATTGTTTTTTGTTACCCTTTTTTTATGATAAAGCATTTATAACCATGTCTGTCAGGGCTGTCATCATAATTTAGTCCCACCAGGCAAGGATATGAATGGCTCATATGCATGTGAACTGGAGCATTTACATCAATTCTGATTGAAACTGTAGTCACATGCTAGTGTGCAGCCTGATTTTCCTGTATGCATAGAGGAACTGTGAAGAAGTGGAAGAGAAGACAAATATGTTACCCATATGTATCTCTCAGGAGTCCTCTGAAACTGCTTCCTTTTATGTATAATACAGAGACCTTCAAAATAATTGCGTCTTTCTTGTCAGTCCTGTCTCTTTTTCTCCCACTCTGTCTTTCACACACACACAAACACAGAGGTCTAGTAATTATATGCAATTTTTGTCTGGATTGGCGAGTTTTGAACAGATCACGATAAAGAAGAAAACTTTGCTAAAGATTTATCTGTGCTTCTCAGGCACTGGTATGTATTCATGATTGCACAATGGATCGAGCAGTAGCTGTAAGTGTTTATAAAGCAGCAAATAAGACGCGCACCCGAGACAGTGTGTATTTGTGCGTGAGGAGGACACATTCTTTTGCAAAAGGTACTTCTGACAACTATGTATTGTCCAACTCTTATTTCTTTATGGATATGCATTCAAGGAGATTTTTGTGTATTTGGAGAAATAATGCATGATATTCCTTAGGATTTAAAACTTTAATATATAAACTATAAGACACTTTTTCATAATAAAAATTTACATTAAAAACCATGAACTGCTAAATACCAATGTCCACATGCTAACTTTGACACAGACGACGTACTGATAATCAAATACAATGACTTGCTGTGTTTACCATCTTTATACATAATCTTAGCACACTTATTTGTAATTAACAGTACACTCGATGACTGATCTTGTTAGATCAACAAGGCCAAATCCTGATAAACATATGTAGTTTAAAGGCTACAAAAATAGTAGGCAGCTGCAAAAGTCATTGATGGTGCATAACGCCGTCTTCCTTTCATACACAGGTCAGAAAAGGCTTTGCTGGAATTGCTGTGGTCGAGCCTGCTCCCTCGTTATGCTGTTTACGCTTTTCCTTTTTATAAGCTTGAGGTTAAAGCTAATGAGAAAGTGAAAGATAATGGCTTCGTAGAAGAGCTGACCTCTCAACGGAGGACAGAAATAAATATCCTGAAGATGTGAGCACTCTTCAGTACCTATGCAGGCCCAGCACAGAGGGAATCACACATAAATCAAATGCCAAAGTGATATTTATTCGCCTCCTGAACTATTTACTTACTGACAATAAAGGTGGAATTTATGTGGCTATTAATGGGTGTTTCAGGATGGTCAGGGGGTGCAACCAAGGCCACTTTATAGATTGGATGCAATAAAGCCCAGTGATAAAACAATACAGAAGCTTGTGGACCTGACCGTCAGTCTTAGGTATGATAAGTAAGTTCATTAATTTTAATGGGGCAGATTTTTCCTTATAATGCACCAATCTGGCTACCATGATCCATATTTCTTGCCTTAATAAAGTACCTGAAAATAAGCAGGATGGAGGCAAGTTTTCCTTTCCCTCCAGTAAAGCATGAAGCGAACAGTGAGAGGAGGTGGAGGGAGGATAAAGAGGAGATACTGATGGTGGGAGGTGGAAGGTAAGAGAGGGTAGAGGCCTGGAAGAGCTAGGTAGAGAGATTAGAAGGATGCCCCAGGCTCATTTTCCTGCAATGTGGACGAGGTGATGTCACTACATGTTTCACTGTGGGATCTCCCACAGAGGAGGGAGAAACAGAGGGAGAGAGAGAAGGGGGGGGGGGGGGGTGAAGACAGACAGAGAACTAGGAGAAAAAGTAAGGAGCAATCCGGAGAGAGACAAGACAAGGAAGAGGAAAGGGGGGAGTACGGTGGGAGAGAGAGAGATTGGGGATTTTGGTTGTGCAGCAGCGGGATAGAGAGAGGGGAGGGGAAAAGTTGGACACGGACAATCTTGCAGTAACTTTTTTTTTTCCTCCTTCTTTTCTTCCTCCGCGGAAGAAGTCTCAAGAAAGAAAAGTGAAGAAGACAAAAACCACACTGGAGTACATTTGAATTGCATTTGCATCGGCTCATACGCGCATTTTTACGGATTAATGTGGTCGCACGTTTGTGGATTTATCAGTAGTTGAAGGTATGACTTAATCAGCGATGCTCGAAACCTTCAGATATGTTTTCAAAGCTTTGTTAACTGTTAACACCGCACTTTGTAACGTGACAGCAGGGAAACTTAAAAGGCTGAAACTTTTGCAGTAGGTCCGTGTTGCGACAGCCTGTTCTGCTCAGCGTAACTGCGCTGTGTTAAAGAAGCAGCGCCACTATACATGGAGAAATGTTACTCATTCAGTGGAAATTACTCAGCTCAATACATCGTAGTGAGAAAACTACAATCATTTTAAGGAATAGAAGCAATACAAGAAACTATAATAAACTCAGTGGAAATCATTGCAGTTATCTGCGGCGGCCCAGCAGCCCAGATATATGGTGGTTTTATATTTAGTTATTTAGTTATTGAATTTTGCAAGACGCTTTGAAACCACAGTTGGTAGTTGGTATAGCTGCTGGCAAATGTGATGCTGATTTTCCTTCACATCTAAGCCAGGCCTTAATGCAGCACATAACAGGCTGACTTGTTTCTCTAAGTTCTGTGTGTGGCGTGCATCCAACCCCTGTGGTGTGGAAAAGCCTCCAAGCAGCAGCAGCACTGTTTTTTTTTTTTTTAAATTTTTTTATTTTATTTTAAATCTGCTAGAGTACATTATTTGCTGTGATGTCTGAGCATATCACCGCATCTGGATCTGAGATCAGTGTCCAAAATCCAAAAAACTTCTTTCCTCTACCTGGGAAAGAAAGCAAAGTGCTGGAGGTGAAGCTTGAATGCCACAGACACATCTGCTTTCTTCATTATTCAGCCATCCCATGTTTGTGGGTTCTTGTATCCTGTCTGTGTAGCCCCACACACACTTCCAAAAGCCCCCAAGGGTTCCTGGAGGTTTTTTCGAGTACTCCCTGCTAAATGTGGAACAGCTCTTTGCATGTATTTAATTCACCAGTGGGCTGCCTTTCCACAAGTATAACACTGTTTTCTCTAATTAGAGGTTACCTTCATGTATTAAAGGGTAAATTCAACAAAATGTATTGTTTAAAAGCTAGGAAAGCCCATATGCTGCAGTAGCTCCAGGGGCACTTGTGCCCCCTGCTTTAAGAAGTTCTGCTCCCTCTTGACAACATGTGGAATGTAACACTGTATACGCTATAAGTTGGTGTCTATAACTACACATTAAGCATTGCTCAGTTAACTCGCTGCAGGCTGCAGCAGTATCAGTTTTGGTGACTGTTTCACAGTGTTTCCACTTCCAGCCTGTGCTAAGGTCCTGCAGCAATTTGTATCATCCACTTGACTCCTCGGTTTTTCAGGTCATCAGTGAAGTGTAACTGAAGAGAAGCAGCAGGTCATCTGCCTGCTGAAGGCTGACTCAGTCGTGCACAGCATGAGCTCGGGGACAAGTTTACATCATTAGAGCAGGTCTCACTTTATATTATGGGACTAAACAGGTTTACAACAGTGGAATTTGGTAGCTCTGTGCAGACATTACTATAAGGTTATATGTGTTCAACACTCTGTACTTTGATTCACAATCTGCAGCTGTGCCAGCTTGTTTCTTATACAGAAATATTTAAGTACAGTATTGAACACTGCTCAGAATGTAAGACTGCCTAAAAACCTGCCCCCATCTTTCTCAGGTATCATGCAGGTCTACATATTGACTTTTCCAGTTTGAAAGTTTCTATTACTTTAAGTGTCTTATCAAAGCCTCTGGGTATCTGTAGTTACTTTTTTCACATCTAGTCCCTTGTTGTTACAAGCTTGACAGCACACGCTCAGGGTTGGGCGGAAGCACATTCTGATTTCCAGGAGCCAAGAGTGCATGTGTACATGTTACTGGATTTACGATGGCAGTAAATAGAATCATCAGTCCAAAAAAACTTTTACATAAATGCTTTGATACTTCCAACGGTATCTGGCCAACAACAGTTTGCAGGTGTCTGAAAAGATGGCAGTGTACTTACTGACTGTTGACCACATTCATCTATGTGTTGGTCTGTCTGTCTGTTGCCTAATATTCGGTCCACTACTTTGTTCCAGTGTAAAACATCTCAACAACCATCTGATGGTTTTTTTGTGGAGTTTTGTAGAGACATTTGTGGTCCACAGAGTATAGATTCCACTGGTTCCCTGGCTTTTCCAGTAGTGCCACCATGGTTTTGTGGTTTTATGTTTGGTTTTGAGTAAATGTCTCAACATTTTATTGGATTATAAGTTTTTCACATAGAACTGTTATGAGATACAATTTTCAGTGTTTTTTCAGGCCTAAATATCTGACAACCTGACATTCTCACATACTTTGCATTGTGTGATAAGAAATTGTTAACATGTAGGCACACAAAAAATGATGAACGAACATGATAAGCGTTATATGTGCGTAACATACGTATGTTACAGTTAGTATGTTGTCACTATGGACATGTTAGCATGCTGACATTAGCATTTAGCTCAAAGTACAGCCTCGCAGAGCTGGGAGCATGTCAGTTGACTCATTTTGTATCATTGCAGGGCTATCTACATACAGTATACAGTATGTATATGAATGTATTTGTATGTGAATAAACAGGTGCTTATCTACCTATTTACTCATTATGCAAACCCTCTGTAGAGTTCCAACTTCTGCTGCACTTCCCCACACATCCTCTGCTGAGAGAGCACTTTCTCGGGAGGTTTCATGTGGAGGACACAACCCCTAAAGACCGATCAGGATGTTGTTTTCACAGCCCAGCATGAAAACCACTCTTGACTGTGTGTTTGTATGTGTGAGATACCGCCGGGTAGATTGGAAGCAGATATCCTGTGATTTAGCTGTCTATCAATTTTCTTGCTGCAATGTGCTGGAAGAGACAGCTGGAAAGGCAGTGAACCCTCAAATATTGCACAACTGACACGCTTATGATGCGTTCTTCCATTTAATGAGATGCATGTAGTCTAAAAATTGGGCTACTAGTTCACTGTTATTTAATCAGCCGTGTCTGGTTGGCTAATAAGCAACTTTCTTGTCAGGCCTTGGACAGGACATGTTTCGTTTAACTCTGTCAGAGTGTGTTCCACTAAACAGGCTTGTTTTGGGGTTGTTTTTGTTGTTCTCCCTGTAAGTGATGGTAATGGTGATGAAGTATATGACAACAAAAAATTGCTAAGCACAAATTGCCTCCATTGAAATATGGGACAGCATTGGCACCCCTGTCGTCTGTGCGTTTGAGCCAGAGAAAGTATTGAAACTAATAGGAACTGCACTGACTGGAAATAGCAAATAGGGAAAAAGTCTGGACCTAAAACCAAAAATGACTCCTAGAAGTGTCAAACAGTTTCCTTATCTTCAAGTGAGACAAAAAGAAAACATCTCTGCTGAAACGAGAATAAGGTCTGTGCTGTGATTGTCGATCTTGGTCACAACTTCTGTCTGCCAGTATGTCTTTAAGCTTTTTGTGCGGGATCCAACTATCAGATCTATCATTGTTTTCCTTCCTCTGTTGCCTTCGTACTCAGTGACCCGATCACTCTGCTTACCAGGCTCATGGCCAGGCTAGCAGCCAAGTCCGATGGCTAACCTCACACTGCTTTGACTTTATCTCTTATAGTCAGCTGGGTGGCCATGAAGCTGAAACCGGAGTGTAGAGAGAGCAGGCGATCTAGGAGATATCCATACCAACACATATTAAGAAGCCTATTAAAATGTGTTGGAATTTGGCCAGACAATAATAGCAATGAGCCGTAACCTTTTCTTCAACCTGTGTTCTCTGGACTGTGGTGCATTATGTATTATGTACTGTGTGAACTTTCTTATTATTGAGATCATGTGGCATGAAGCCTACAATAATGGCTGTAGCTTTAGAGTGCTCAAACACAGCCATCTAAGGCTTTGATTAAGCTTCTGCCCATCCAACTGCAGGGGGAGCATTTTTTAAAAATGCTGTTTTACTTCAAAGCCATATTTACAGAAGAATTGTCTACAGTATGCCGTCAACAGTTGTGCACACTGATCAATAGTTCCATAGCCTGATTATGCAGGATCTTGCAAAGAACTTCATATTTTCATAAAATATGAACTTGGTCTTTTAAAACGTATAGTAACTACAGTTAACTACTGTTTGATTTAGCAGCACCCAAAATTCAATGCAAAATTTACAACCTGGGGGATGACATACTGTCCTTGTTGTTTCAGAACATAATGTGAAACATTGTTTGCCACTACATTGTTTGTTAGCAGCATGCTGCAGGCAGTCAGGTCAGGCTAGATCGTATTCACGCTGTGTCCTCAGCCAGGGATTGGAGTGCCACATTGTGTACCCCCAAGGGAGAGCGGGGGTCATTTCTCCTTGCAGACAGGACAGGTGTGTGTACAGAGACACAGCCTGCCCGCCTGCCTGACTCGAGGCCCCCGTTGTACCTGTAAACACTGGAGAGTTATGGGGTCCTCACACATGCTGAGGGCAAGCCCAGGTCAGCGGGGATGTGTTTATGCGGCAGCAAGTGGGCGGCAGTGAGTTTATGTGCATGCATTCTTGAGTGTGTGTTTATGAATAAGGGGTTGTAGTAAGGGAGAGGCAACTGTGGAGTCTGAACGTAATGATTATTTAGACGTGGCATGCATCTTAATCTGTGTTTGCTTGTTGTTGGGCCACGTGGAAGCATCTGGTGCAACACAATTGTGGCTCCAGTGGAATATTCTCCAGATGTGTTTGTCTGTTTGACTTTGGACCAACCAGCCTGCATATGAATCACTTTACTTTCATATGTGCACATTGTTTTGTCATCTTGCATATGCAGTAGGTAGTGTTTGCAGCATAATGTGTACTTTTTGACTTTAGGAATGGTTTTGTTTCCTAGATATTGTCACGTGTGTGCACATGCCTGTGTGTCACAGCTGCCCAGTCAAAGGCCAACCAGATGGACAGGATAATGACTGTGATCAGACTTTATAGAGTTACACTCCTTAATGAGGGACATTCTGCTTGATTTGTATGCCACTAACAAAGCTTGCACCATGCCACATAATCAACACATCAACTGTGACTGACTCATAAATATACATCAATGTCTATTTAGGAGTCAAGCTCAATGTGCAGCTGTCTGCAGGTTTAGCAGACTGGGTGGTAAGCTGACAGAATGTGGGAAGGATTCGACTTTTTGACTTTCTCTTTTTCTGTTTGTTTATCCAACAGCTGGCGGCTGAGGTGAGGTGTTTACAGAGGAGTGAAACCATGTGGCTTCTCTGCTCTTCTCTGACTTTATTGGCCCTCAGCTTTGGATCATGTGACACACTGACATCAGAGCAAGGTGAGTTTCCTCTTTCACACCATCAGTGGTTTTGCAAAACATACATTTCATGTTTTGCTTTAACAAACTGAGTAGTACAATTTGGGGAATATGCACATTTTCTTTCTTGCCAAGCATTACATGAAAAGACTGATACCACTTTCACTTCTGTTCATTTCATTGAACAGCAGGTTATCTTAAGATTAGTAGAAACACAGCTTAGCTCTTTTTAGGTGAGCATTAAAACTGGTAAAAGTTCTCAGCACTTAATTTAAATGCTAAAAAGGCAAAACAATGGCTTCTGGGCTTAAAGCATTTGTACTTTTCCAAGTTGCATGCAGTTATAACTGAGACTTTCTGAAATTTTCAAGATGAGGCTGTATGCTTGACCAACTCGTCACGCTTTGAAACCCATCTAAGTTTGATGGAACTGTGTGTGTGTATGTGTGTGTGTGTGTGTATATATATATATATATATATACATATATGTATATATATAGAGAGAGAGAGATACATATATGTGTGTGTGGGAAAGAGGAGAGAGGTGGGGCCTAAGACTGCAATGAAAAATGTAATTACACTTTATGTGAATTTGAAGCTGGTGGCTGTTGGTAGATGTGTGGTTAGACGGTGGTGAAGAGGCTTGTGTGTTTACCATGTGTGGTTATGTTGCTCTTCATGAGCCATCAATCATACATGTGTGTGTATTTGTATAAGAGAAAAACATTCGTTTTTGAATGAGATTGTGAGCATATCCAACCGCTTTTTGTCAGTGATTAAAAAAAAATGCATGTTTCTATTCATATTCAGTCTTGTGTATGTGTGAAGACAACCAAGAAATCAAGAGGCGTAGAATTGAAATCTGTTTTGTTTTGTAGTTTTATTTATTTATTTTGTTCTGAACTGTCATACTCCCTCATCACACTGTCAGTGTGTTTTCAGGGGTCGGCTGTGTGATATCACCCGGGGGGGGGGGGCACGCAATCCTCCATAGCTTGTGGAGCTCTGAAGGGAGCGTTGGAGCTTTGTGGAGAAGGAGGGTCCCTCTTGGGAAGCCCTAGTCAGAGCTTTTCAGATGAGACTGAGTCAGTTTGCAGTTCCCCTGAGTCCTCTACCCCAGTGGCAGGAATAAAGTACTTTTTCAAGTGCAGCTGTAACACTATGTTACAGCAAGCCCCCCCCCCACACACACACACATATGCTCACAGATACACATTACATCACTATTCCACCGACTCATCCAAATCTCTGCTTATTGGTAATTTGCTGACATTACGGAAGGAAAGCAGGTTAAAGTAAAACTAGGGTTGGAAAGTCAAGGAGGAAGATTACACTGCAGTTCTGCAATGTATCTGCCACAGAAACTAGTCCTCAAACTAAAATTAAATTGCTTGCCTTTAGTAAAGTGTTGCTGACATCATTGCTTTTTTTTTCCCCTTTTTTGTGTAATTCAGTCTGAATTAATGCATTTATGTATTGATTTTTTTCCCCCCGCTTATTTGCCAATGAATAGTAGTAGTCTTAAGCTCACTGCACAGCAGCAGATGTTAAAGACGAGCAATGAACATCAGAAACAGATGTACAGTGTCTGATTAGGAAAATCTAAGTTAAGTTATTTTATGTGGTTAGCAGATAAATAGTTAAACTGGCTCTGTTATTTACTTCAGAGCTGAATAGAATACAGAATACATACTTTAGTCACGTACTTATACTAATAATATACTGTACTCCTTTATATACAGTTGTAGCAGTGTCTCTTGATTTCATTAATTATTATTATACACAACAGTCACATAGACTGGCACATGCACAGAAAAATTGCCAGTGTTAAATCAACACTAAAAAGTGTTTTTATGTGGAAAGTGGAATTAAAAAAAAACAAAAACACCTTTTAATGTTAAATTAACAGTTTGAGTGTGACAGCAGGGTGTATATTGGATATGTAATGGCATAACTTTATTAATTATTATTATGAAATAAGTTTATTTAGTGGTTTTTCCAACATATACAGTAACTTCATTACAAAGAGGAGGCTGATGCATAACAGGTAAAAAGAAAAAGTAACAGCCAAGGTAATCAGAACATAAACTATACAAGTAAAAATGACATTGTATTATTGTCTACACAGTTCGTCCATGTATTTATATGTGAAGAGTCAACTCAGTCTCAGTACACTGCTGAAATTATTGTACAGCCCTAATGTGGATCTTTATTGTGTTAAAAATGCCTCAGTATTTCTAGAGTTGTAGAACAATATGCACTAGGGATGCACCGAATATTCGGCCACCTAAAATTTTCGGCCGAAAGACTTTTATCACCGAAACATTACGGCCGAAATGTTGTGATGACGCAAACAGAAACCGCGACCTGCACGTGCTTGTCTGAAGCAACATGTCTGCGGTGTGGACGTATTTCAGTGTATCTGAGATAAACCCGCGGACAGCGATTTGCAAAACATGTAATGCCGAAATTTCAAGAGGGGGTGCATCGGCAAAGACTTTCTCCACGTTGGGTTTAATTTGTCACCTGAAATCCAAACATTCCGATCGCTATGCTGAATATGAGAGGAACGCGGCACAGAAAAGGAAAACGCCTCCGAGCACGCCCACTCCGTCTGTGGCGGACGTTTTTGAAAAGGCAAGGAAGTTTCCAGTGATGGTGTCAAGGCAAAGGGCATTACACAAAAGATTATGGAATTCATTGCCTTAGATGATCAGCCATTCTCTGTCGTAGAAGATGTGGGATTTCATTTCGGTGCATTCCTAATATGCACATATATCCAAGTGGAAAAAATCTTCTTTATCTGTATTACTTTTTACAGAATTTGAGAGAGACTTTCAGTTATAAAACTTAAGAAGTCTTTTTTACTTCATCACCACTACTGATTGGCAGTGCTTAGGGCTGCTGGGTAACCTTCAGGCTGTGACTAGGCAAGTTTGTAGGCCATCATAGCTATTCCCTGAACGTCACTAGAAAAAAATGAATTTGAGCAAAACACTTAAACATATAATTGCTTCAGGCTTGCCCGCTTCACGAATGAACCTGTCCTGTAATCTCACTTCTCCCAACAGAACTAAATGTGTATCGGGATCTTTGCAAACAGGATAATGAGCATGCGGTAACTTCTGCATCTCCTGTCATAGTTTTATTGTTGTGAAAAGCTTGTAAATTTGTGTGTCATGAGTCCAGTCTGTGCCTGTGTTCGCTTGTGTGAGTGTATTGAATGTGGGCCAGAGACCTAGAAGGGAAAACTGAGTGAGCTCATCTCTCTAAAGTGCAGTGTTTTAAGTCTTTCCACACCTCTGTTCTGCAGTTTTATCCCTGGAAATCAACCAGAAATGTTCTCTTTTCTGTCATTTGGCCAAAGAGGTCAACAAGGACATACAATCTCTCCCTCTGTCTCAATCCCTCCTTCCTTTAATCACCCCCTTATTTGTCATTTTCCTCACATTTTATCCTGAATCATTACATTGACTCATTAACTACATCACCCAGCGTGCCTTTCTTCTTCCCATATGTCACCATTGTTTAATGCCTCAGAGACCTGGAACATTTCCCTACTAAGTCCGACTTTCTGCTGATCAGCAACCCAGTCCAATTATCTTGGAATACCATATTGTAAAGCACATTCAATAACTACCATAGCCTCTCCTATTACAAACCACACACCACATACTCTGACACTGTGAGCAAACTTCTGACCTCTTCTCCCTAATGAAACTACTCTGCCAAGCGTGTACTGCTACAAAAACAGAATTAAAACTCACAGGCAGTTGGGTTCAGTAGACCCTGTCCCCAACAAGGCATTGGTATATAAGGTCACTGATTACTAAACCTTCTGAAGTTTGTTAAATATCACACAGCATGCAAGAAAGGTCACACACTTATTTTAGTTAGGAAAATAAAGTAAGCTAGAATAAAGTTGTTACTGTACATATACATTGATTGTTGTATTAGTGGTATATCTACTATGTCTAGTCATTGGCTAAAACAGAAGTTATATTTTAGTTTTCTTACTGTCTGTATATTGATATATTTACAATTATAAATTATCCAGCCTTGTCCTCATTTGACACCTTTCTCTTGTACACTCTCCAACTTAAATGCAGGTCTGTATAAATCAAGGAGTACTGTTTTATTTCTCTAAAGACCAAAAATGTCCTGAATTTTTATCTTTGGCAAGGTGGAGACTTGAGGGAACACTTACAGCAGTGTGCTGCATGACTCCCAGTGTAGTACCATTACCTGATTTGGCAAGACTCAAACACAACCCATCAAAGACAAAGTGAACCCAGCCAAGACCATCCAATCTCTTTAAGGCTACATGCATCCACTAGCAGGATTCTTGAGAGGCAATCATACTTTGTGCTAATTAGCTTGTCAACAAACAAATGTCTTCCTTTGATCATAGCTTGAGAGGAGATTGGGTTTAAGTTCCACACTGTGTCCTCTGCCAAAGTGCCTGCGTATGCAGCAGTCGATAGAAATATCACACACCTTTGCCTTATGTAGAAATGATCTTGTTTCTAGCATGGGCAAAAGTCTGATGCTTAAAAAGACATTTAACTTGACTCACAGCTTTAAAAGATAGAACAAATATTTTAATTTTTTTTTTTTTTACCCATGTACCTTACAAGCATGTATGATACATGATGTTAGTTGAATTGCTACATGGGTGGAGAGAGGACAAAGTTGCTGGTGAACTTCATGTAATAGATTCCTAACACAGAGTCTGACTATGCTTAGCTTTCATCAGTCTATCAATCTCTTGTCACTAGCCTTTGTCTGTCATGCTTTGCAATCCTCATGTTTCATTAACCCATGGTTTGAAAAAGTTGAGCATGTAATTTTTATAAAGGGCTCCATTTGGGGATTTTTTTGACTTTGTATTTCACTTCAGTGCTTCTTACACAGCCTGTTTTTCTGCATGGCTGCGTATATTAAGCGTATTAAAAGGCGCATTCACGGGCAGTCCAGTGTTTTTGTTGTGGAACACGTGTGAGACTGCCCACAAAAATATCACAATTAATTATTGGGCCTATTATGAACTAAGATTAGATTTTACAAATGTGCTAATTCTGCAAACCTTTCATGCACAATGTAGAAAGCAATGTAGAAGAAGAAATAGGTAGCCATGGATTTCATGGTGGGGATTAAAACCACGAGTAAGTTGAAACGTTTACGTTTGCAAATACAATAGTTACTAACCATTCTGATGTGGACATTGGGTTGTTATTACTGTGACTTGCAAAGTGTCTGGTTAGAGTTCAATAGTGTGAATATTATATAAACATTACAAACATTAGCTAAGTTAGCCATAACTAATACACTTTATTATTTTAAATTAAGTGGAGATGAAATGGCAAATAATGTTCAGTGTTATAAAGCACTGCAATTATCAATTGATTAGAAAATGGAGTAATAGAGTACAAAGAGTATATTTACAGTACATATGTTGACAGTGTATTGAAGTGTTGAGCAAATACTCAGTAATTGGAAATCTGTTTTTCCATAAATGCATATATGAGTTTTCTTTTTTTTTTTTTTTAAAGAAACCCATAGCCACACAATATTCAGTTGTATATACTGTGATTGGATGTTAGGTTTGTTATTTGGTTGGACAGCACAAAGAGGGAGAGAGGATGATGGAGTTGGCAGAAAGAGCACTGAGCATTAGGTACTGTATAAATGTCACATTCTGCTTAGGAGCTGAGCTGACCCCTAAAAGTCTGATCCTAGAACTGCCCCTGACTTTTGGACAGAAAATACAAATATCCAGTAAAAACAAAACATATTGGCCAAAAAAAAAAAAAAAGATACACCAGCCATTGACTTCACTGATTTCTAAAAATTGGTGTCAGCATTGCTCACAGAAAAACCCATATCAGTCCACCTCTAAATCCACCTCTTACAGCTCAATTTCTTTGTTGTGGAATTGAACAAAGGCCAGCTGTTTGTAATGTCACATCAGATGATAAAAACATAGTCTCAAAAGTGCTACGCTTGGATTTTAGGGCAAGTTGCTCATCCTTAACTGACACTTTTTCACCACCCATTCTTTTTTTCTCCACACTCTTCACCTGTTCTGTCCTATGTTCTTTTTTCTTTCTCTCGCCGCCTTCTCCTCTCTTCTGTTGTTTAACTTTTTATTGTGCTGCCCACTTGCCTCCAGCCAAGATGCTGCAGACAAAGCTTTCATCTTGATTCTGTCAGATGGAAATAGGATGGTGGTGAAAAACAAAAAAAGATTAAAGAAAAAAGCAAATGGCAATGAAAGGTAGAACTTACCATGTCTTGACTTCAAAAGAGCCTGCATAGGGAGCTATGAAAATAAGTTCTTTGTATGTCTGATTTAAGAGTTGCGATGTGTTTGTGAGGTTGCCTAGAGTGTACTTTGTGCTCGGTTAGCAGATACGGTTTCAGTATATATGTTAGTGTGTGTCATAGTGAGAGAAGCAGAGTTTTGTAAGCAGAGCAAAATGTTTTTATATAGCATATTTTCATTCCAAGGAAATGGAGTCACCTTAAAACCAACACAAAAACATGTATATGCAGTATGCAAATATACAGATAATTGTAGATAATCATGCATTGGGAAGAAGCAGTCTCCTTTGAAGCACTGATAGGTTCATACTGAATGAATATGTCAGAAAAGGCCACTTAGGGATTTTTTAACAAGTAGTACAAATTTGTTGGCAATGCTAAAAGTACCTGGTAGCCAATGAAAGGATCTGATTATGTGTGTTATATACACCGATCAGCCATAACATTAGGACCACTGACAGATAAAGTGAATAACACTGATTATCTTGTCGCTGTGGCACCTGCCAGCATGTTGGGTATGCTAAACAAGGACAAACAGTGATGGGTGTCCAAGGCTCACTGACGACGAGGTTAACCTACTGTCGATTACATTTTCAAATTTCATTTATATTTTTCAAAAAATCCCATTTTGTTTGAATTTTTGTTGCAATGTTTGAAATAATGTCCATTGATCTTTATGAGGAGGAACATTCAGTGGCCGTAGTGGTGATATCTAGAGTGGGAGAATGTTGAATTAGTTTTTAAAAAATGATCTCTAACTTGTCCTCATGCTCACAGTTTTTCACTGAATGGTGGATAAATGGATGCACTTCAGTAGAACTATTAAAGCACACAGATTCACAGAAGATGCACAGTGAGTGCCAACCTACTGCTGCATTGCCTCCTGTGTACACAGTGTTAGACAGGTGGTCATAATGTTCGGGCTGATTCAGTTCACAGGAACTTTGTCAGAAGTTCCCCCTTTTTGTGCCAGCACTGCAGGAACTGAAAACGATCAGTCGTACTAGAGGACACCAGGCCCTCATGCCACTGGCATGGAGTGTTTGGTCAGAATCAGGAACACCAGTAGCCTGCTGGAGGTCACTTTGTCTGGCTCCTCATCTTCCTCAGCAGATACCGGTCCTGCTGCAGGGTTGTTGCCCTTCTGTCCAGCTCTCCTCGTGTAACAGCCTGTCTCCTGCCATCAACACTGTTTTCTTGAGGGGAGACAAAGCAAACCTTAATGTGACTACTTGTATAGATGTGCCATCTTGGAGTAACCAGGATCCCTGCGCAGCCCAATTACTACCAGCCGTGACAAGGACAATAGCAAAACACCTCAGAAGAGTCGGTCAGGAAGGATAAGGAGAGAGAGCATTTGTCTGTGGCCACCACATGTAAAACCAATTCCTTTCGGTGGTTGTCTTGCTTTTGCTTCTCTATCGCCCCTGTTGTCATTTTTATTTGCACTACAACAGATGAAACTCACACTTGTCACTTGTGCTTTCCAAATGGACAGTTTGAAGTATAATTGACTTGGTGTTACATTGTGATGATTAAGTAATCAGTTTGTTTTAAATGTTTATTTTCTAGACACCAGTTTAGTTTTCAGTGGAGCTATATTCTCAGGTGTGGTTCCCAGGACCTGATTAAATTTGTTTCCATATCATAACAAGATGATGTTACTGGTGTAACTACTGTACGGTAGTTGGTCGAAAATATGCCCACTGAGTTTGCTGAGAGAAAACATCTTAGCAGTTCATGCAGGAGAAGACATGGCATCAAATAAAATATAAAACTAATCTGAAAAAAAAAACCATCAAATACAGACGCGAATAATAGAGCAGGTCCCTTTAAATAAGCCAGTAAAAAAACCACAGTAAGCTACTGAATTCGTTTATGTAAGCCTTTGTTATCTATGTGTATGTTGACATCTCTCATAATAATGTAGAGTAAGAACGAGTGAGCGAGAGGATCAGAGGGCTCAGAAGACTCTAATGCTAGATACTTGCT
The DNA here is from genome assembly GCF_900324485.2 of Mastacembelus armatus. Classification (NCBI taxonomy): domain Eukaryota; kingdom Metazoa; phylum Chordata; class Actinopteri; order Synbranchiformes; family Mastacembelidae; genus Mastacembelus; species Mastacembelus armatus. Next base: position 8,278,738 of record NC_046643.1, on the reverse strand, counting down.
GTACTCCCCACTGTATCCGTCCCCTACTGTTCAGAAGTCACATTCAATTTTTACAGTTTATATGACTTTTCATCTTACTTTTCTCTCAGCTTACGACATCATCACTGTTTGACATCTATTTTTCACACCTTGATTTGTACTTATGGCCCACAATAAGAGGAAGACACTGTGCAGGCAGACAGGCTGAAATGTGCTGCGCTTTGAAACCAAGACAAGTAGAAGCTGCAGGGTGTCAAGTGATGAACTTGATCATAGGTGATGAAGCGCTAAATGTGATTTAATTCTTTCTTGAGCCGGCCTCCGTGAAATTAAATTCCTAACTCTTAATTAAAGTCAGTTGGATGATATTATTTAATAATTATATTAGACCTTTTCATCTCATTTTGATGTGATTTCCATTCTGGATGCAGTTACATTGTGGTTGGAAATATAGTCAGTGTTTTTCCATCGTGTGCTTGAAGACAGGTCTCCATGCAGTGCACTTACTGTTCCATCAAAAAGATGTTCTCAGTACCTTTTATTACACTGAATTTACAAACCTAAGAGACACAAAACATTTTTTATTTTTTTTTTATTTTCATTACTTTCACTCTCCAGGAAACCTTTTTTTCCTCAGGCTGTTTTCTATCTTGTTCTCTTTAATAGCAACAATCAGTAGTGACCTTCAAATGAACCCTACATTTGAGTCAATGTCCAATCATAGTGTTGTGTTCCTCTATGTAAACAACTGACCTCTGGCTGAGCACTGATCCCTTAGTTATTCTGGTAAGCTTTCTGTATATATGCAGTTTACAGTAATATTGCTTGAAATTCACAGTAGATTGTGAAACAATAGATTTTGATTTCACATATTATGTATGTTAAACATTTTAAGAAAGGAATACAGTAGATTTAAAATAAAGTAAAGAAAAATAAATAAAAAAGCCTAGAAAAAGAATTATATATATATATATATATATATATATATACAATGTGTGAACTATTGCAGTAGGAGTGCAAGGATATAACTATAAGGTTCAGATGTACAAATACGCATATAGTGTTATTGCACAGTGGTTATTTCTGCCACTCTATGACATTAGGAGTTCATGAGAGCGACAACTTTGGGGAAGAAACTGTCTCTGTGCCAGGTGGTTCTGGAGTGCAGTGCTCTGTAGCACCTACCAGACGGGAGGAGTCTGAACAGTTGGTGTTCATGATGTGAAGGGTCTGCAGAGATGCTCCTTCCCCTTTTCATGACTACTGCTACAAGTCCATGTCCCTGGAAATTGTGGATCCCAGAAACCCAAAGGTTTCCATAGTAGACACAGTGGTGTTAGGATGGTGAAAGGGGAGGGAGTTGGGGGGCTTTTCCTGAAGTCCACTATCATCTCCACCATCTTGAGCGGGTTCAGCTTCAGATGGTTTTGACTGTACCAGCAGCCCGCTGACAGGTGCGGGCGTGCACTGTGAGCTTCTGGTGGAGGATTTGAGGGATGATGGTGTTGAACACTGAGCTGAAATCCACAAACAGGATCCTTGTGTACATGCCTGGGGAGTCGAAATGATGCAGGATGTAGTGCAGACATCATCCACCAACCTGTTTGCCCAGTAGGCAAACTGCAGGGGGTCCAGCAGGGGGCTTGTGATGTTCTTCAGGTGGCTCATCAGCAGTCTTCCAAAGGATTTCTTGACCACAGATGTCAGGGCGACAGGCTTGTAGTCACTTAATCCTGTGATGGATGGCTTCCTGGGGACTGGAATGACCATGGCACGTTTGAAGCAGAAGGGCACTTCACACAGCTCCAGAGATTGGTTGAAGAGTTGTGTGAAGACTGTTGCCAGCTCGTCAGAGCAGACTCTTAGGCACGAGAGGGATAAACCTGCCAGTCTATGGTTTTCCTCAGGGTGGAGGGATAGTCTATAGTTGGTAATGTGCTGCAGGCCATTCCAAACTGACAGTCTCTGGCTGATAAGTTGTCTTTTAGCCTCTCAATGTAGTTCTTCTTAGCTGCCTTGTCAGCTTGTTTCTGGCCTGTTTGAACAGGGCCCAGTCAACACTTCTGTAGGCCACCTCCTTGGCCTGGTGCACTTTCCTGAATTTGGGTGTGAACCATGATTTATTGTTGCTGTATGCACAGGTGATCTTGGTCTGCACATGTCTTTACAGAAACTGAGATGTTTAAACTAGTTTGTCTTAGTAATTGTAATATTATGGAATGTTATTTAATGTAATTTACATTAAGCCTCGGATGATTTGAATTTATTGCAAAATATATTTGACAAAAAATGCTTGACAGAAAAAGACATGCCCTTAGGTTTGGCTCTTATCCAGCTTGTACCCTGGGCCTACTAATATTTGTACCTTTAGTTAAAGCAGATAAACATGTGGCTTAACCTAGTGCGTATACTTCTATTGTTGAGTTTGTGCTTTTGCATAGGTAATAAAAATATCACCACCCTCCCTATGCATCGGACAGCCTTGAATTGGGTTAAATGAAAATATCTGACCTTCAGTTTTGGCAGAAGGCACACATTAATGATTCAGAATATTACTGACAGCAACACAGCTTAGAGAAAATCATTAGGTTTTATTTTTGGTTAACAAAGGGCACCACCTGCTTCCAGATTCTCTGCAGTCATAGGAAGAAAAAAAAAATCTAAACTTTTTGAAAAGCAGTGCCCCATAGAATGTCTTGATCGTGCCTAGGGTCCTCGGCCCCAAAGAGATCAATTAAATGTGGATCACAGTGATTGTCCACCGGTACTAGCTTGTTTTTTTTTCTACACATTTCACAACTTCCCCCTGTAGTCAGGCAGGCCGCTTTGAAAGGCAACACAACTCTCTGTGACCTCCCCTGACAGGGTGAGAACATATCCATCAAACAGAGGCTACCGCGACAGACAAGCTTGGTGCTAGACAACCTGTCAGACTGGGCTGTGTATTCCTCTCTGCACAGCTTTGCCCTAATGTCATCTAGCTCTGTTGTACACTCTTTTTTTGACTTTCTTTCACCCCCACCATCTTCATTTCTCTTTCTTTCAGATCAATATTTCTGTTACTCCTAAATGTATGTACTGTATGTTTGAAGTTGCTTGTACTTTGTTACACAAGCCCAGTCCATTTCCTCCCCATAGCAAGGATTAAAGGTCACACTTGTGATATAGTCTTTAAAACCTTTTGCTTTTTGTTTGGCATCACCCTCTGTGTTTGTCTCCACAGATCTACAGTGCCCGTCCTTACAGGTGGATGAATGGAAGTTTCCTCAGACAGCCAGGCACAATATCACTGGTGAATACACAAGCACAATCAGACGCATATGAATTATTGTGTGGGTGCTCACGAATGCCATTTGTTGTCAGGTTTTAATCTGGTGAGGCGATTCTCCCTGCTCAAGAGCACAGATATTAAGAAGATCCGCAACCCTCGAGGACCCATCATCCTCCGCCTGGGCAAGACAGCACTCCTACGCCCCACAGAGTAAGTTTTATTGTACTACTCTCCTTCTCTCCACATCTCGTTCTTTCTCTAGCATATCTTTTAGGTGGTACAGACTCTAATACAGGAAGTAAAATAAATTTCATTTGTAGGCTCTGTTGTCTCATGCAATGTCCTAACAAAGAGGAGAGGCAGAGAGGCTGAACACCCGACGGCTAATCAGCCTCTGAACCCTGAACTCAATGTGTCAGCGCTGTCCAGTGGTGGTTGTGTAAAAAGCAGGCACTTGGCAAGTGGCACTGTGAGGGTCAATCTCTGATTACATTTCCAGAAATACCACTTTATTTGCCTCACCACAGACACTCGCTTGTAAAACCGAACTGTAACAGCCTTTTGGTTTTCCTGCTGTGACCGCATGTAACTAGTTTTCATATGAAGAGTCTGACTTAATTTGCTTGAACACATACTACGGGAATGACGGCCTTAATTAGCAGGCATGATGCAGTTGACAACAAAAGTTATAAGGGTTTGAATTTAATAGCCACATTTTAGAGCTTGAGCTCATTCTGATCTTGTTTCTGGGCAAAGAGACCTGCAGCCATAAACTCCAACAAAGCACAGCTTCCTTGCACAACATGATTTTACAGCTTGACATGGTGTAATTATGCTATCCTGGGTTTTCATGTTGTTTTTACACACTAGTTGGATATAGATTATGTTTGGAATTGCATGACAAGTACTTATTAGATTTATGTGCTGGCTGTTTTTCAGTCCCCTGTTTTTGTTTTATGTTTCAGTTCTTGTAAATTATATCTGATTTTCAGACGACTTAGCTTCTTTCTACTCACTGATAAAGCGGTTTTTCAGAACACGCCAACTGGGTCAGCCTGGAGTATTTTATCACTCTGTCCAGCGCTGTGAGCTCAACTCATATGAAGGACTGATAAATCTGTCTACAAAACACTCTTGTCTGGTAGAGACATTTTGTTCTAAAAGTGTCACATATATTGTCTGTCACCAGCTTTGAGAGTAGTTGTTCTTATGAAAAGAGGGAAAAACACCGTCATTTCTCAGGAAATCAAAATCTGTGGAGCCAAAGAGGAAAATCCAAGATGTTTTTGTTTTGCCTCTAACCATACACAGAGGGGATGAAACCATTCTCTTTCTCCTCTGTTGCTGGTTTGGGATTTTGATGTGATATGTTAGAGCATTCATTGAAATTTTGATGCCATCGAGAGCATTGTTATCAGTGAAGAATGCAACTTGTTTGACTTTCTTTTAACTCAAAGAGAATAGCCGATGTTAACCCATCAAACCTGCCGATCAGCTGCCTTTCATTCAGCTTCCTTCAGCTTCTCTCCATACAAAGAATTCAGTGTCTTCTATATGTTTCTAAAATGACAAAATCTGATGTTTTTTTTTTCTTTCTTTGTGTCTTGCCTTCTTGCCACTGAAAAGCAGATAAAGTTCAAAAGTGTTATCTATTGGCGTCAGTTCATCATAATGTTTCTTTTTTCTCTTCATTTTCTTTTTTTATTTGTATTTTTTGCTCACTTAAATTGTATTGTTTGGAAGGGTTTCAGGCACAAAAGAAGAGTGGAGGTGGAGAACAGTTGGGCGATTAAGGGATGTAGTCATGAGGGAACAAGAGCGTTAAAGGTTCAAATCCAGGCAATAAGTGAATGTGTCAGAACAAACCCTCAGGCTTATTCTATGGCTTTTTATCTCAGTAACAGTATGAAAGTGTTTATGCTCAGCATATAAACATGTATGTGGGTGTATGTGTGTAGTTGCAGCAGTTGATGTCACAGGCATCTACTTTCAGGGTATGGACAGTGTTTTGGAATCTATATAATGATGGCTTCCATCCACAGGCCTCTTTGCAGTCAAGCAGCTTTTCAACTGATTACCAGCAAGGTAGCTAGTGCGAGACATATGTACAATGGTTGAGAAACAGCATTTTACTTTTTATCAGAGGATAATCCATTCAGCTAATCCAAACAGACACAGGTGATTGACAGCCAGATAAAGCTACATGTGCTTTCCTCTTGGCCCTTTCACTTGTCTGCTGACAGAGAAATGGGCACCAGTCACAGCTGGACACACATACTGTAATTTCAGAAAAATCTGATTTGATTGCTTTTGGCCTGTGTCTCTTGTGCCACTAAATTGTCTAAAAGAGAAAAGAAGCAATTCTGTGAAATTATGACTTGAGGCCAAGATCAAAGTATCTGTGACAGAACTGAAATGCATGTAGGGATTTTAACATTAAATGTAGTGCAGTTGACAGGTCATGTACATATAAAGCATCTTGCTGCTGTTCTTATTCAAAAAGGAGTTGAAAAGCACAATTAATTCCTGTTTAACGATCAACAAAAAGATAAGCAACCAATGATAACCATGCAAAGGTTAATGATCATGAAAGAAGCCGATCCAGACTCAGTGCTTTGGCTATGACACAGTATTTTGTAGCTCAGTTTGACACGGGTCAACAGAGCAAGTTCTTTGCTTCGAAGATCACAGATTTTTTTTTTTTCCTCTATGTGCAGCACTAGAGGGAAAAGGAATATGCTAACAGCACTTTTTTTTTTCACCTTGACAGAAATAATTCCACTTTGCCTAAGCAGGAAACTCTTAGTACAAAACCGGGTCTTTTATGTCGTGGGAATATTCAAAGATTATGAAATTAAAACGGTGTAACATACTCTCCTACATCACTCTCTCCCCATCAACATGCATCTCTAGCGGGTCATTTTTGCCTATCAAATTTCTTTTTAAGTAGATAACGCAGTGTTTTAATCAATTAGCCAATCTGGCAAGCTGAACCATTTTGATTATAGGCTATTTTTAGATTTCAGACGTAGAATACAGAGATGGTGATCATGTAAAGATGCTACTGATGTTGTCATGACAAGATTAGCAAGAATGCCTGCAGCAACATCATCCCCACCTGGCACTCCAGTCTGAAGCAAGGCTTTGGCTTCACGGCACCGATTTCAACGTGTCTGATGGCAGGGCTAGAACAAATAAACAGGGAAATATGTTGGCTTTTATGTGACGCATTTGTTATTGTTTTGTGCGTGTTCATCTTAATTCAAATGCACATAGTTATTATTGACAGTATCATTATTAATCAGTGTTGAGAGGGGTAGCGTTTATTAATTTGGGAATAGGGCAGAGACTTGAGCCTCTGGGGCAGCTACCAATTTTGGTTTATGAATAAACAATTGCAAATCTAATGAAATTCCCTCCAGCCTCACTTGTGTACTTGTGTTTATGTGTTAGCATGCTAACACAGTACACTGAGATGCTGAATATGGTACACATTTGACCTGCTACACATCAGCATCTTAACACTGTTATAGCAAGCATGTTAACACGCTGATGTTTAGTTCAGTGCACTGCCATGCTAGCATGGCTATAGATTTTTGATATTGTTTTAAGTACTGGACTTTTTTTTCTGCACTTTTAATGTAAAATCACAATGTGCCAGCCCTAAAACAAATTCTTGATGGCATATTTTTGAAATTGTGTAGCGTAAATTATCTACTGGAACTGGACATAATTCAGAAATATTAATTGAACAGTATGGCTTTCAAAGTAAAATATGTCAGTTAAAAAAAATATGTCACAATGTGACAAGAGTTTGGCCAACTATTGTCACCTTTCCCAGCATTTGCTGAGTAAATTAAATCCTGCTCAGGGCCCCAGAAAGATTTAGATTAGTTCTGACATTGGTGATGTGAACCATAGCTTTGCACCATCAGCTTTACATAAATTCCCATATCCACAGAGTATTTTTTTTAGAATAGTTGTCAATGTATGTGCTGTCTGCGAAGTTCATTTTTCTCTTGAAACTGTATACATATTATTTAAAATATTAATAACATTTAAGGTTATAAAGCAACATTTGGACACTAAAACTTAGCTGTACTCTTTTTTTTGTGTTCTTAAGCTTTAGATGTATAAAATAAATTTCAGTTAGGTATATACATTCAGAGATAGAAACTCTCCACTGAAAAGAATTGATTGATACAGTTAGAACTCAGTATGAGGGTGCCTGTACACTTCTGCTGGTTATATTCCCATCTTAAACCGGAGATTTTTCAATATTAGATTCCCCCTCCCTGTCTTCCCCTGTGCATCTCTGGCTTGCACCGACTTTATTCTTTTTAAAACAACAGAAGCAGAAGTAACTTTCTTTCAGAGTTGGGAGAGGCTAGATCTGAATTTGTTTGGCCAGTGATTCAAGTGTGTGTGTGTCTCTGTGGATCTGTGTGTCTGAGCGGTTTATGTGTTCTTTACCAGGACCCTAAATGTAATAGGATAAGGTGAGGTACTTTAAACGTAAAAGTCAATAGTTTGTGAGTGGTTTTGTGCCCTGCAGCTTATGTCACTAATCGACAGCAAGGCAACAAACTATTCTCAGCATTGTTTCCCTTGATCATCTGTCTTTTCTCCACACACTCTTTTCGCTGGTTTATGTTGTCTATCTGCAGTATATACCATAGGATAGTTAATGCAAAACTGTTATGCATTTTTATATAATTCCCAGAAATTTCTGTCCTTTGCTATAGTTCCCTTTGCCATTTTCCTTTTCTTTCTCTCTGTCTCCCCAGGTCTCCTGGTTCAACATTTTCTCTTTCTCACCTTCTCTCCTGCTCATCCTCCCTTTGTTTTGACGTCCTGTAGTTGGCTGTTTTCCCTTGGATCTTCCCTCAGTCATAAATCACTGTCACCCCACTTCGAGGAGTGGGAAACCAGCTGCCAGCATCAACAATTCTGTGTGTGTGTGTGTGTGTGTGTGTGTGTGTGTGTGTGTGTGTGTGTGTGTGTGTGTGTGTGTGTGTGTGTGTGTGTGTGTGTGTGTGTGTGTGTGTGTGTGTGTGTGTGTGTGTGTGTGTGTATGCGTGCAAAGTGAGAGAAAGAAATAGAGCAAGAGAGAATATTTCAAAGTGTTCACCATCTCAGTGAGCATGCATTTCACTGGGCTTGTTTGTGAACCCTTCATCTCTCAATACATGTACACACCTCCATGCAGTGAATATTTGTGTGTGTGTGTGTGTGTATATATATATATATATATATATATATATTTGTGCTTAGATGCCCTTAAATAAAAACTGAGAGGTGAAGCTTGCTGGACTGTATCTGCTATGAAAATGGACCAGAGGGTTACAGGGGGCTTTGCATTGTACTGCTGGATGCAGTCAAAAATGAGGTGATATGGAATAGGAGTACACACACACACACACACACACACACATAGAAGCATAAGTGAAGAAGGGACAAAGAGCAAAAAACCTTTAGCTTTTGCAAGAAATTTATTCCAGCAATTTTGTATTTCAGTTCCATAAAGTTAGAAAGGAGTCACAAGAGAGAGGTATTAAAAAGTAAAAAGTTTGGTGAAAATGAAGACATTAAAGGCTGTTCTATCCTTAATTTTGCAAATCTTGATAGATTGACTATGTACACATTCTGCAGAAATAGAGGAACAATAGGATTCATTTGTCTACATAAAACCAGGAGCAGTAGCATTTTCTGAGTTATGTTTGTCTTTCTGAAGTCTCCAGGCCCTGATGACAAAATCATGGGTTATTCTCTCTAACTTCAAAAAACTCTTTGAGAACCAAAGAAGAGAGCCCCTCTCCATGGCTAGTAAACTAACCTTTATGTATACAATTGATGGTGTTTCCCTCTAAACTTTTTGTACAGTTGTAGAGTTTTACAGCGAATTGACGAATGAAAGAATGTCATATCCCTGAATTTTCTGATCTTCTGTCTTCCAGTCAGGTGTTCCCTCATGGCCTACCTGAGGAGTTCACCTTGATCTTCACCCTTGCTTTAAAGAAGGCTGCCCTAAGGGACACTGTCTACCTTTTCCAGATATCTGATCAGCACGGATACCCACAGGTGCACCACACTCAATGTTTCCTCATTGCCTCCTTTATGCATTCCTGATTACTGTTCTTTCCCTACCCTTCCTGCAGTCGCTTCTCCTCAATCTCTGACCTTTATATTCATCGCACCTTTTGCCTACTCATTCTTCATGTCTCTCATCTCTCATCCCTCTTTTGCATAGTCATCCACTTTCCCCTTCTCTTTATTCTCTCTTGTGACACCTTTTCAATTCTCTCCCCCCTTTCAGTCCAGATGCTTTTTGTCCTTTCTCATTCTGGTTTCGATCCCCCTCTCTCTCTCACTCTTTCTTTCCATTGCTCCTCCCTCAATCATCTTCTGCTCTCCTCTTTCATTCACCTTCATTGTTATTCATTTGTGTTCCATGATGAAGCACTGAAGTCCCTAAGAGTTCCCATAATCACTAAGAGTCTGAGCCCGGATTTAAATACTCAATGTGTATGATGGATGGAGGCCAAATTGCCTCATTAGGAGTGATTGATTGGTTGTACTACTTGTGTGTGTAATTACTATGTCTTCCGCTTTACCTCATCTTCACTACTCTGTTCTACAGCTTTGTTAGATGGTAGCAGCATGTACATATTAGTCTTTGTGGAAGCCACTGTCAGTCAGACAGCTTAAGATACAGTACATATGTCTTATCCAGAGGCCTGAGTTAACTGCTTTTGAGTGTTGTTAGATTAGCATTTGTGCATTTCATGATTTTTCTTCTACCCATCTCTCCCTCATCTCTACTTGGAAACCCAGCTCTCTGTAGACCTCAGTGGTCCCGATAGTACCCTGTCTGTCCGAGCCAGAGGTGCAGACACTGTAGCTGACCTGGTGAGCTGCATTTTCACCGGGGAGGGGGTGGAGGCCCTGATGGACTTGCGCTGGCACAAAGTGGCCCTCAGTGTGCGACAGGGGGATGTCTCACTCCATGTAGACTGCAGCTCCATCGAGACCAAACCCTTGGAGCCCCGTGGAGTTCTGCCTACTGATGGGCACACTCTGCTGGGCATTCGAGCCTCTGATGCTGCACCTGTGCAGGTACTACTATTACTAATATAGTATTTTGGCTAATATTCCATCACCAGTGTATCCCCTTTTTAAATATATGACCCAATGGAAAATAAACGTTGACCAAAAATTGACCCTCAAGGGACACTACAGGTGGTGAGAGGGGTCTTGTAAGTTCTGCATAAACTCCTCCCAACCTAATGTCAACCCACTTTTCCAGTTGATTAAAACTGAGTGGTCAAAGGTGTCAAATACAGAATTTAAACAAAGTAGAATTAAAGCAAACTAGCATCCAGAGTTGGCAAAGAGCAGTGTGACATTGGGCATGCCGATGAGTTTGTTTTTAGTGCTTTAAAAGGAACGAAGACTGATTTGAACTTTTAGAAATAATGTACTTGTTTTCAGCAATCACTGGTTACTGGTTACATGGTTAAAAGAAGTTTGGACCTAAAGAGAACTGAAAAATAAGATACAAAGTGCTTTGTGTGCTGCCTACTCTGTCTTGACTGTTGAAAAGCTTTTGATCAAGGTTAGGCTTTGCAATGTAAATGTCATATAAACTTACTCTTCGAAAGTGTGGTGACCTTTAAGCTTTCTCTGTATGAAGAACAAACACGTATCTGTTACAGAGGAGGTTTGAATGGAATAAAACTCCCTTATTGGGACCAAAACCCTACAAAATGACATGGCATTTGCAAAATGATTCAGTATACCTCTGGCATATATAAGTTTAATAACATGCTATGCCATCCCGACTTTAATCCAGTGGATCAACGTCCCATAAAGGCCTTTGCACTGGAATCATTGATTTGTCTCTGTGTGTGGATGCGTATGTTCTTATTTTTGTGTCTTGGACTATAGGCTATGTCCTTGAAGGACTGTTTTCTATGAGGCTATGTCACTCGCTCCTGATTTAAAAAAAGATGGTGAAATACTCAGAAGAATGGACCTGTAGTGAGACAGGCTTACTAACACTGAGTACATCCAGTAATCAAGGCACTTAATTGGATGATCAATTAACCAGGCTAGGTAGACAACAAGGAAGGTCTTTTGTTAGCACAGTGGGGATTTTTGTCCATGTATGCTCTTACCAAGACCTTTCATAATACTTCAGATAAATGAGAAATTGTCTGTCAACCATGTTTATTGCCTCATTTAAACTCCGTTTCCATTATTTATTAAAGAAAGCAAATGACTTATGGACTTATCTCCTGCCCCCACAGATGGACATTCAGCAGGTGATGCTCTACTGTGACCCATCTCTTGCCATCCAAGAGGCCTGCTGTGAGATACCCGGGGCTCGGGTGAGACTGTCAGCTTTTACCAACTGATTTAAAATGACTAAAAATAACATTAACAGTTTATTGCGTACAGAATATTCAGAACTGCTCAAAAGTAAGTTCTTTCCTGCATCATCTTTATAATGCAAACAATGGTAAACCTGGAATTTAGACAATTAATTTGAGATTTTAGAGAATATGCTTATTTGCTTTGTGGTTGACAGTGAGATGACAGCATTGTTACAACTCTGTAGAGTAAATATTACTACAGTCTTACTCTGGCTTACTGTTTAAAACTGTTTTTGGTCTTTGTGCAGATACAAGTGTGGTATTGAGCTTCTCACGAAACTGACTGCCAGAAAGCAAATCTGTGTTTTTTTCTCAAAGCTAATGGTTGAAGTAGAACAGTGCTGATGTCCGGCTGCAGTTGTCCTGGCACTTGTCACTGGTAGAGATTCACCATCTTCACTGACAATTCTTTTGTTAGCCTCTTATGTTAGCTCAAAGAGCACCCATTTTAACCAGCTGGCCCCCTTGCTACTGAAATTGTAGATTGAACTGTCTTCTCCACTGTGGTTAATATGTGACTGCCACTGTTCAGTGACTCCACTGAAGAAATTAGTGTTTTGTACAATCTGAAGTAACTTCTTACCTGTCTAGTCCAAACTAAACCCAGTGATTATAACTCAACAGTTTCTGCAGCTGCGTCACAATAGAAGCCACAGTTACTTGCTGGAAGGTTACTGTGCAACAGCTGCAGAAAAAGCTGACTTTGCTTTATCAGGATTAAACACCATAATAAACGGTCTGTGCGTTTGCCCTAAAAGCGTATTAATCAGCAACCCTTTGTCTTGATACTACATTAGGGTCATTTTTTTCCCAAACTAATTTTAGGTGGTTGGAAAGAAAAAAAAAAACTTCTCTTGGCTGCCCGCCTTAGGTTTTGATATGCAGGGAGAGCTCTTTCCATATAGCACTCCATCAGTTACTTGACATTGGCTTCTGCAAATATGAAAAAGCCTGTCTTATGTTATTTAACACAATATTCTTCAGAGCCTGTGTTTAACATGGGCTATTGTGTATCCAAATTGACTAGGGTTTAGAGTAATTCCATTGTGTACAATTATGTCACATCGACTGAAGTTAAGCAGTATTGTTTGTACTGCTAAAGTGTGACTAAAAGCCTGATTGAAAGTATTACTTGTATTTTCTTACAGCTTCTGAAGATAAACATTTCTAGTCCTTCTTTTCTTTTCTTGCTACCTCTTTTCATAAACTGTATCTTTATGCAGAATATTTTTTGGAGGCATCTGACACAAGTCTTATCAAATAGGAAACATATTCATAGGACATAAATAGAACAGTATGTTTCTGTTTTGACAGGCAAAAACGGAGCAAGTGATTGTTCAGGTATGGGGAGAATTGCAAACAGGCAATTCTTGGCTTTATTTTTAATCTGAATGTATTTTTGTAACTTTTTTGTCAGGATTCTCTCAAGTGTCTGTGCTTATGTTTCTGTGTGTGTGTGTGCGTGTGTGCGTGTGTGTGTGTGCGCTTATGTGTCTTTCATTACCAAATAGTATGAGGAGCTTCTTCTGAAGTTTAAAAGTGTAGATTCCTCTGAAAGCAGGATGCTGTAGATTGGATTAGAGAGTTTGAAGAAGGAAGCCTCTGTGTGTGCTGCAGGGCTTCCTCCAAGCTGCGTTTAAATTTGAAATAAGGAGTGCACATACACACTGAATTGCATGCAGCTTCTTTAGACACAAAACTAGATAGAATAGCCAGTTGTCAATAGTTTGAGATTGTGGTTTAAAGGCTACACTGCATAGTAACTTTACATAATACAAGCACATGCATTATATTGTTAGAGATAATACATTCCATTTATATTTCATGGTGATCTGTATTCTTTAGCTCTGTTCAACATGACATGGTATTAGATAGGTATTAGATGTTTATATATTTGGACTGGCATATGTGTATGTGTCATATATATGTGTGACCTCATACATTAATATTCATGCGAGTTGTCTGACCAGACCGAAGTGGTTGATGAGCGCATGTGACCACGTTGTGGTCCTGGCTTCTCCCCTATCTTGATTGAAGTTAGCTGTTAGTCTATTTACGTCTGTAGAATTACAGGGTGTGTAAGTTGTGCTGACAATGCTCTTTTGACTGAAATGTTCACTTCTATTGACATTCTTTCACTTTGCCACTTCTTGCACATGAACTAAATTTATGTTTTTGGCATCTGAGGGGTCTTTGTGTTGCTTTGTCAGTGATGCAGGCAGTTTTTCTATGAATGAGACTTGTTGTTTCTGGCCACCTGCACCTGACATCACTCCTTGAAAGGCCAAGTTGTTATAATTTGTTATGTTATTAGACCGGAACCCATATCTAATATATATATAACTCACCATTTTGTGCTGATGAGCAGATGTGAGCATGCTGACATGCTAAACTAAAAATGGTAAGCCCTATACACACTGCATAAATACATGCTAGCGATGTCATTGTGGATGTTAGCATGCTGATGTTAGCCCACTTTTTTTGGCCTTCTTTTCACCATTTAATTGCAATGACAAATGAGGGCACAGACAGTGTAGGTGTCTCCCAATACACCTGCTATTTTGGCTCATGTAGGTGCTGCAGCACACAGTGCAAATGGGCTGGGTGAGGAGGAATATAAAACAGGAGGTGTGCTGATTAATAAATTTGCCAAAGTAATCGGACTTTTCCCACTTAAACATCAGAATACTGATTCATAAGATTAGGGTGATATTTGTATTGTATGGAGTCGTTTTGACTGCATTCACATTGCAGGCCTTAATGCCCAGTTGTAAATGTTTTGGTAGATCCTTTTTGTGTTGATGGTTTGCATTCATGTTTGTAACATGTATATATACAACATAGAACTTGCAAAGAAAATTGTACATGGTTCTTTTACCTGTTAGACCTACATGTTTGCACTACTTTTATCCTGATGATGAATCTAAAAAACAAAATAAAAACTTGAAATTGGTCCTCTACTATCCATCAACTTTAATATAAAGCCATTGTGATGTAGTTTCTTATCAGTCCAATCAGCTGCAGCATCCAATCACTAACAAATATCCAATAAATGGATGTGTCAGTCTGGTGAAAGACCTTTGTGAAGGATGGTCTCATGTATCTAGCTTTAAGACGTGCTTCGAGACAGGAGACTGGAACAACTTATGAACTGAGCAAAGATCGAGGGATGAGGAGCAATAAAATAATGCAATTGGAATGTACTCAATAATGGGTCCCTTAGTCTTATATCCAGTTATAATTCAACTGGGTTGTTTCTACAAGAAGAGACTTATCTTAGAAACGTTGATGCAGCATCACCACTATGATAATTAACAGTTATGTCAAAGCATAGAGTACCTCTAATATGAAGTTTTTAACTTCTGTTCTGTGTCAGTACATGCTCTAAGACTTGCCACGGTTCTATGTTGAATCAAACAGAATGAGGCACAAAATTCAGGGGGACTTGTTTTACATCATGTCCAGAACAGAATTATACCATTCAGAGTGGAAATCACCAAAGTGGTATTCTACACTGTTCTAAATTATCTTTCTTTTGCATGCCTGCAGTGTCCTCCTGATGCTCCCAAGAGTCGTCGTGCTGCTGAGAATGAGCTGTTGGAAAACACATTTAACCAGGTAAATAGCAGCCCACATGCGTATGCGTACAGAAAGATATAAAAATATACACCACATGACCACACACAAACTCAAATGGCATACGCTGCCAATATGCATCTTATATATAGTCATTGTAAGTCATTTTAAACTCAACAACAAGCAGCTAAAGCCAGTAAAAAAACTGAAGGAAAAATATCATCACAACTATCACAAAAACTCTTGGTAAATTATTACAACACATGCTTCTCATCAAGCACAGACATTACATACACACTCGGAGTACTCACTTGGCTTCAGACATCTTCATGAGCCAATCTGACATGTCTGAGATGCTCCTGCTGGCAAGCAAACACCGGTCTGTAGGACCTATACCAAATGGTGCAACTGTTCTTTTTGGAAAACATCAACATGTTTTCTTGCTGCAGTCTTTAGCACATCTCAGTTTTATATGACTTCAGTTTAGTTGAGTCTGCTGATAGCAATCGTTCAAAGCGTCTGCAAGCGGTGTTGAATTCATGACAAATAGAGCCCTGGGAGCAGTTATTCCACAAATTTCCATGGTGTTTTTTTTTAAATGGCTGTTTTAATGCCACCTGATACATGAAGTTCTTTTTTGTTTTGTTTCCACACCCCTGTTTCATCATTCATATTAATGGGATCTATATCTAATTATCTATTCATTAGGACTCTGGTGTTTGTGTTGTGGAGTGCTTTGCCAGAATTTAGGACATAGTGAATCAATCCCAAAGATGGTTCCAGCCAGATGCAATAACTTACAATAACTAAGGAATAACATCACTGTGTTTTTTTTTCTCTCTCTCTCTCACCTGTCCCTCTCTTCTTCACCTATGCTATCAGTTCTTGGACTCTGGCTGTTTTGCATAGTATTGCTATTGGTTACTATGATGTTTAGTTGTACAGCATATGACTAGTAATGTTTCAAATATCTCTTTCATATCTCATACACATTTTCTATGCATTCTCTCCTCTTTTTCAGTTGCTGTCTTTTACATACAGTGCATGTTCATGCATGCACAGACTAAATTGAGGACATTTTGAGGGCATTCTGTATTTCTGGATTCAACAAATAAGCTATGAAATCCAAGATTCCAGTGTTGAGGCCAGATGTTACTAAGCCATAACAGTTCTTCCATTAAGTGACAGCGTATTAAACTCCATCCAGCATACCGTATGTTGAATGTCACGTGTGCTGTGTGTGGAAGAAGTGTTATACATTATTTCTGTGAAGTAAACACATGGTAAATTGAGGTCAACTGTTGGTTAAGCACAATTTCCTATGGGGTTGTGTTAATCCCATAATGTACAGCATTCTTCCACTCATTCTCCTTAATTAGTCTTAAAGGGAAATTCTCCACTACTTTTACATATGTGCAGGTCTTTGGCAGCACTAATGGATATGTGATAAAAGTTGTATAAAGGCTTTCGGGACTTGAGAAGGGGCTTCATGATGCCTGATAAATTACCTCTAGTGGTGTAACTTGTGTTAGTGTCTGGAGACTTTATGTTTAAAAATGAAAAATATGCTTGAGGCTTGTGGGTCAAGGCTGTATTAGTAGGTACTAAAATAATGCACCCAAATCTCCAACTCAACTGAATGTAACATTGGTTGTGTACGAGGTCAGGTTTTGACACAGAAGAAAGTGACATGTCTAGTTGTGCTGCACTGACATTCATCATTTTTGTTTGTTTTGACAGTTCTGTAGGGGTGCATTATTTGGCATTGACATTTGATAAAATATTCTCTTTTTCCTTCTTGTAGCTTTGCTTAACAGAAAAACTGAAAATAAGGAGTCTGTTGTCTTACAGTTACACAAATTAAATATGCAGTGTTCATTAGTTACGTTCAGAGGGACTGGTAGCCAATTTTATTAATTTTGATAGAGCCAGACTAACTGTGTATCATTGTTTTCGTTCTTTCTGCTTGGGATGAACTAACGAACTAACTTTATAGTTTACACGCTATAAGATTTCTCGCCTAGTTCTTTGCAAGAATGTGAATAAATGTGTTTCTCATAATGTTAAAATGTTTCTTTAAAGTTAGAAAAATTCTTATTTCACACTGTCTAAAAGCATCACATACTTCCACCTCATCATTCAAAATAAATGATGCCTATATTGAGTGAAGTGTTCAATCACAGACCCAACCAATGTTTTTTTTATGTTTGCACTATTCCATCAAATTAAATTATTCAGGATGTTTTTGTTCATTTTCTGTATCTTTCTCCAAATTTCAGCCTGACAGAATTAGTATCTTTTGAAAAGGTTGAGATGCCCTCTACACTCACTTGAAGTTCTGTGGGCTTAAACAAGGTTTGGTTGCACAGCAGGAATGTGTAATGACCAACAAGTCAGAGAAATTGAAGAGGCTCAACTGACTCATCTGACATTTAGTATTAAACCCCAACTTCTGGTCTGGGACTACTAGTAGAATCAGGTTTGGTCCAGTGGTGTGTGTGTGTGTGTGTGTGTGCGTGTGTGTGTGTGTGTGTGTGTGTGTGTGTGTAGCTTTGCTTATATCTGTGTTTGGGTTACAGCAGTTACTGCATTCCCGAGGTATGATGAAACCTGCTCCACACTGTTTCTTATCTTCCAACACCCTGTACTATAACTGTAAATGTCTTTTTTCTCGCTTTCAGCCCAGCTCCCAGCTGAAAGGTCATCTAGTCCTCAGAAGACTTTGTCTTGTTTCCCCAGTCTCAGTGTGTCTTTACTTCTACTTTTTATAGTGAAGACTAGCACCAGCTGCAAAGTGACCTCTCTCTTCCCTTTGCAAAAATTCTTCCTTGGTTCTCTCTTTTATAACCTGCCTTCTTGAACATAATTGTTTCGCCTTCCAGCCCTTGTTCCACATTACTTTCAATTTTTGTCTGATTTTTAACTCTGTGCACAGCAGGGTCCATCTAGGCATTCGACTACTCATCCTCCGTCTAGTCTTTTTTTTTTTTTTTTTTTGCTGATTAAATAACTGTTATGACCCAGGTGTGAAATCAAGAATGGCTGTTTTTCTCCTTTCCTTGTCTTATCTGACGCAATGAATTGTAATGGAAACCAGGTTTAAAGGGGTGCACTGCACATGCAACATGAAAATAGCAGTTTACCTAACCAGAGTTGCCATTTGGCATTGATATTATGAAGATAGACACATTTCCTGACATTTGTGGGAGGCCATTTAACAGATGCAATTACCATGAACTGCCATAGAGCTGCCAATGTCTAGAAATATGAACTATATGCTCAAACCTTTGAGGATAATTTTGAGAATGTACCGTCATTTCTTCATACAGTTTGAGCACAAGCCAGCTGTAGATCAGTCTGAAGCATAAATTAAAGCACAGAATGGAGGTCATATTCAGACATAATATGAAAGAAAAGAAAGATGTTTTCTGTCTTTCTTTTTTCATTTTTTCTTGTCTTTTTTCCTTTTTCTACCAACAGGACATATTTGCATCCAAGGAACTGGCAGAGAAAGTAAGCTTCACCAATTCCACCCACACATTCACACAGTTTCTAATAGTACATGTGGGATGGCACAGTGGTTCAGACCAAGAAGGCTGGCAGAAAGACCTGACTTCCAAAAGGAAAGATTTCATGTTTTCCCATGTTTTTCTGCCACCATCCAAGACGTGCAGCTTAGATGAGCTGGAAACTCTAAAGTTCCAGTTGTAACAGATTGATGATAGTGTGTACCCTTCCTTATAACACAGTTTATCCTAAAATAAGGTCCAGGGTGAGCAAGGATTTGTAAAGAGACTTCTACCATGTATGTACTACTAAAATTTCAATAGGGAAAAAAAAAAAAAAAAATGTTCAGGCCGCGTAAATGCATTGTGTGTGCTTTTATTGTGTGTATGTGTGTTGTGCATGGGGTTAGAAAAAGAAATGGTCTATTTCCCCCTCCCAGCTTGCTGACTCGCTGAGCACTGATTTACACCCCATTATGCGCAGAGTCTCAGTTGGGAGTTGCTGCTGCCTATTAATTTTGTCATTCACCTACAATAGGCATGTTCTGTTCACAAATAGAATACAAAACTCAAGACGCTTCATTATGTTGCTCCTGTGTGTGCTTACTAATGCAGCTAGCCGCCTCCTGTGATTTCCTCAAATGTAGGTTATTACATGGGTTGGAGCACACAGCTTGCCCTGCCACCGGGGGCACACAAAGAAATAAAAGTGACGTCTGTGCTGTGAATTTAATTTGGTCAAATTAGACAGGCGACAATTTTTTCAGGGTAAAAAAAAGGACCCATAGGAGCTGAGTTATAATACAACCTGATATTAAGCACGGCAATACCAGTACTAACAATATGCCAGCCAGGCTGTGTATTAAGAAGTTATCTGAATAAGGGGTAGGTTTTGCTTCTACTGCATGGTCCTAAAGCTCACTCACAAACCTTTCATCTTATTCATGTCATCGTGCTTCAGCAGTTCCTCTATAAGCTTGCTTCTTCTACATGAGTGACTTCTTGGTGATCTATTAACACAAAAGGCTATTCCATAAACAAGATTACTGAGTCTGCTTCCTTACTTTGTCATTAAATCGTGTATCACAGACACTGATTCTGAACATTACAACCCCAGAAATGGTGAAATTATGTTTGTGCTGGTTCTAGCTTTTGATTATTGGGTCTTGCTGTTTTTCTGTCAAGCCCTGGCAGCTAGAGAGACAATTCAAAAAGAAAATGGACCCATTGAGCAATTTAATACAAAAACCCAAGCATCACTGACAGGATGTTGGTGCCAAAATTTTAGCCTGTCTTTTGAGATGTTTAAACTAATAAATCAGCGCAGGTGTTGGCATGAATAAACATAAGAGCCTGTGTACTGGGATGTTGCATATCGAAAAAGTGAGCCTATTTATTTAGACGCTAAGTACTTTAATATCAATATAGTTGCCGCTGCATGTACAATTATACATGAACCACTTTTCCCTCTACAGATTATTTTAGCGAGTGAATGAAATTTAGCATCTAATGAAAACTATTTGTTGGTAGAGACCAGGACAAAGCTAAAATGAGGGTAAATAGTGTAGTTAAATTTATTAAATTTGCCGGAACTCCAAATGAATGATAAATAGTGCTTAGTGTCTGCTAAATGTGTTTGTATCAGCTTCAATGTGGTAATTTTAGTGTCGTCTTTACAGCTTGTGAACTCAATGTGGTCAAAAAGTGCGACTTTATTGTACTAATGCAAAATCCACATGGCATGTATTAACCTCCTCCACATCCACCCCCACCCCCCTGCCCGAATTTTCTTGTAAAAGCCTCAGAAATACTGACTGAAATAAATGGCTGGATTCTAACATAAAACATGTATGTCAAACTGTAGAAAACAACTTAAAAAAAAGAAGCTAATATTTAAAAATGTGTATATATACAACATGCAACTACATGTGTGTTTTAAAATCTGAAATTAAATTAGTTAAACTTTGAAATGAACCTTTATATTGAGAAATTTCATTCTCCAGAGTCTAGGACTTCTACTGCCAACATGACAGATTATGTCATGTAGTGATGCTGTAAATAATGGACATAAAGTGTTACCACTTATTTACTGTGAAGAACACAGTACACAAATACTAAATATCAAGCCCAACAAATCTGGAAATACAAACTTGTTAAACTGTAAGTATAGTATTATTAGTATTGTTTATTTTAAACGAGGAGTAGTCATGTGGACTTACTTAATTGCAGTGATATTTTAGTGCCATTTTATAATCCATAGAGAAACTATTCTGCTCATTTACAGCAATCTGACTTTTTCATGTGAAAGTTAAACAGTGCTTTTAACGTGAAGAACAAAGGCCATCTTTTAAGTGGAACTGTGTGAGAGCTTGACACAGTCCATCGTCAGAGACGAGAGCTTGGAAAGAGTGACTTGTCGTTGCAGCTGGTTGAGCCAGTCATTGATATATCTGTAGCTTGTAAAACGGAGATGGGGGGGAGAAGAGTGAGAATTACTCATCGTCTCTGAGCTGTAACTAGCCAGCTTTCGTCATTACGGTAAGCTTATGTCAAAGCAAAGCACACAGAAAAACTAGGTGAGGTTATTAGCTTTAAATTCTAACTCCTGCTAATAATGCTTCGCCTATTTACAATAGTTGTTTATATATATGTGCGCTCTTGTGCACGTGTGTGCTTTCCTGAGAGAAGAAGCCGGTTTGCTTATTCCTGTGCTGTGGGAATCAGACATTCCTATTGATCTCTGTCTCCAATGTGAGGTATGCGTGCAAGCGTGTGTGTGCATGTATGTGTGTGCGCGCGCGTGTGCGTGCGTGTGCATTCATGTCTGTGTGTGCGTGCGCGTGCATGTGGGCGTGTGCCTGCTTGCCCATTTCTCATCCTTTATAACAGCATAGTGTAGCAGCACAGGGACACAGTATGAGGATATAGCAAAGTTTAGTTTTGTGTAACAGTGCCACCCCCTGGTGTCAACAGCACAAGACATTTACTTCATAAACTTCCATCAGCTCCTTTTATGATTTTAATTACATAATAATAATAATAATATTCTCTTTCTTTCTGTCTGTCTGCCTGTAGTGTGCTGGTTGTTTATTCCTGAATAGGGAAGAAAATGTAAGGATCATTGATCTTTACTTTCACTTCTTTCCATTAGATGTCAAAAGTATATCACTAATGTGTAACTTTGTGTGTATTGCAGGTAGGAGGTAGTATTGGAACCCCTGGGCTGAAAGGGATAAAAGGTGACCGGGTGAGTATGAAGGACATGTAGAGAGTATAGCCCACACACACAGATGTAAATGTCTGCGTGTGCAGTACGACTAATTATCAGTGGAATGTGTGACGTCACCACATGTGCCTAGACAAGCTTAGCACTGAGCAGCATTATCCACATATAATACTCATACACACTGATGCTGTAGGTGTTTAATACGACACAGACTGTGGACCAATACCCAAGGTAGCTCATATGCATTCATTAGTGCTCACTTATTCTGTTCCTCACCCACAAGCAATTTTTCTTCTTCTCTGCCATTCTTCATCTTAGGGTGATGACTGTTCTGGCTCCCATTCAGGTCCCGTAAGTAACTTTTCCATTGTGTCTCACTCTTGCACCATGCCTTGTTTTACAGAAGAGCATTGTTATTTGGCATGCAGCACAGTGTGAGTTTTTATGCCAGAAATGGGTCTCTGATAATACATGCCAAGCAAATGTGTCTAACCTCAGTGCACAGAGGGACCCAAGGGCCAAAAGGGAGACAAAGGCGAGCCAGTAAGTGCCAGTCTTCTACTACAGGTTTTCAGCACCACATCCCACTGTTTTCCAACCACGCTAACCCTTCAGCTATTTAGTTTGATCTTTATTCAAAACCTCATTTTCAAGCATCCACTCCCAATATTAATTATGCACTGGCAATGAGTATGTGATTTGTATATTTATGTACTAATGAGTCAAAGAGTGTTCATGGATATCTATCCATGTGCTTATGCATCTACATTTGATACCTCTCATTTCAATATATACATATATGCCGCAGGCTATTGCATACTGCTTGTTTCTTGGGTTGTGTGTTTGAGTGGTGTATATGCACCCTAGTGGTAGTTCATATGGATTGCTGACTGGTCATTGCGTTGTTATGCTCCAGTTCTGTGTGTGTCTGTGTGTGTCTGTGTGTGTCTGTGTGTGTGTGTGTGTGTCTGTGTGTGTGTGTGTGTGTGTGTGTGTGTGTGTGTGTGTGTGTGTGTGTGTGTGTGTGTGTGTGTGTGAGAGAGAGAGATATCTCTTTAGAGGCCATTCATTGATCTGGCCCTTGTTTCCATTCCTTCTCTCCACAGGCGATGCCCACTAACTGGGGCGAAGCTGCTGGGTATAAGGTGAAAAGTTTAAGAAACTTGTGGTGATTAATAAAGAAGATATGACCATCTAATTAATTTCAAATCCATTATAATTTTCTCTTGTCTGTCCCTCTCTGTGTAGGGACAAAAAGGTCAAAAGGGAGAAATTGGTCCACAGGGTCTCACAGGCACTCCAGGGAAAGATGTGGGTGTTTTCTTTTTTCTTTTGCCCTTTTTTACTTTGTCTTACAATGTTCTTGTAATTAGAATCAGTGAAAATATCTTTCAGACATAAAATTTTGCTTTAAAGTTAAGTTAAATTGTTTAATTAGAATATACTTTTTTAATACAAGTCAGCATGCACTCTCAAACACACCAATACACCTGCACACACATATCCACAGTACTTACACAGCCACTTTTATCAGGCTAAGAGTGGATATTCAGTAAACTTATATGGTATTACTCTTTAAGCTCAGCTCCCACTGATATCTGCTCTCCCCCCTCTTCTCTCACATGGCGTTAAGTCAGCCTGTTAATGCCTGTTAGATTAGTCCAGAGCAACAAAGCTTGCACAATCAATGCTGCCTCATTGACTGTGCTGTTCGTCTCTCACACTGGCAGACACCTATTCAGGAAGACTTAAACCTTTTAATCTTCCCTGTTCAGTGCAGTGATCCTGTAGATGCATGAAAAGTTTTGAGGAACAAATTACAACGTGTGTGTGCTCTGAGATATTCCCCTGGTTTCCGGCGTCAGACACACTCACATTTCGCTGTTCACCAGGCTAAGTGCTTGTCGTGGACAGATGGATTTGGTGGAGGATAGATTTTCTTAAGCTTCTCATCCATCTGACATTGTGAATATGAATGTGCTTGTTGATGTGACTTGAATCAGGCAGGCAGAAACTATTGCCTCTGCACTGTTGAAGATAATACATCTTACAGACTCTACAATTCTTACTCTTTCTGATTCCTGTTGTAAAATGTGAAACAAATGAGTGAAATTAACAAGTGTCTTTGATAATTTATGATGATGCTTTGTAGATAGATTTATGCAGAGCTGGATTGATTATTCTGAGCTCATGCTGAGGATGTCATTGACCCATTATGAAACTGCCCCTTTCCTTTCTGTCTGTCACCATTTCCCAGGGTCGGGAAGGGAGCATCTGCGTAGTCGGCCCCAAGGGACAGAAGGTCTGTCTGCATTAAGTTGGGACTTTCTGCCATCAGTCTGTCTGTCACATACAGTACATTCAATTCACTTTAACAGAGATGTCTTCAATTTTTTTTTTTTTTTTACCCAAGGGTACCCCAGGTATGGTGGGTCCCGAAGGATTGGCTGGGGAGGCAGGAAATCCCGGACCTCCAGGCCCACCAGGAGCTGGAAAACCAGGCCAACCAGTAAGTGAGCTTGATAATTAAAGGAGGTTAAAAAAAAAAAGCCTATATACACTTATATGACTGTGTCATTTTACTGATTATCTGATGTCCTCACATTCCTATTAGTCAAGCTCTCAGTTTAACCAAAAAGTAGTTTTATTACACAATGCTTTCAGGACTTGGCAGGCCTTTGTCTTTTGACGCCACTTTCATTCTCTTGACAGAAGCCTAAAAGCATCTTAAGAGAGCCATTTAAAAAGATTTATGTCCTTTCTTTCTGTCAGGGCCCTCCTGGTGAACCAGGTGGTGCAAAAGGAGACAAGGTAAGTTTATCCTTCAGTGCATGATTTATGATTATTTAATATAGCTAACTTCAGCTAACTATATGTCAGTGTTATTTAAAAATAATGTTACTGCATTGTTTATATAGTTTTTAGAGATCCAGTTTTTAATGCATTCATAAGAACACATTTGCAACATGGTGTTTATAGTAGATAAAAGGATACTTATCTGATGGGACTGTAGTGGAACCACTGATTTAGGCAGCATATTATGTTTGTACATTAGTTGAAGGAATGCATGACAATCCTTATGCTATCAAATCCAAAAGCTTAATAAAATATTGGACAAGTTAAAAACAAAAGTACTATTTTCAGGCTAACTGTAGCAACATTCTTATAACAAATATAGTGATTTATTTTAACAGGGAGATGTTGGACTTCCAGGAGAAGAAGGATTGCCAGGAGATCCAGTGAGAGACTCTTTTAAACATGATTGGTATTCAGTGCATGAGCTTCCAGTAGAGAGTATTCTAACTTTGAACTGATACATCAGTGTTTGATTAGTATTCTGCTTTTTTCATAGGGACCAAGAGGACCAGCAGGTCCTAAAGGAGAAAAGGTACACTACCCTGGGAGAACATCATCTTTTATGTCTTAATCTTTATATGTGTGCTCTTACATCAACATGCACCAGACATGCATGTCTGGTGCATGTCTGATGTGTGTTCAATCTTTAGGGCGACCCATGTGAAGTGTGCCCTGTGCTGCCTGCGGACGTGAGTACAGTGGCTCTGCAAGGGAAGCCTGGCCCTAAAGGAGAGCCTGGATTACCAGGGATTGGAGAAAGTGGATTGCCTGTAAGTGTGAGAATTTGACCCTAATGTATTCTGAACCTGCCTGGGATGCTCAGTTTAATATTATTGTGATCTCGTTACATGTTTTATTAGGGAGTTGTAGACACGGTATGAGCTGATGACTGAACCTTGAGTACTTGTTTGATAGTGCATATATTTTATATTTCTTATCACTCTGTAGAAAGGTATGGCATTTATTTCTACCTTGGGGTTGTATTTGCCCTTGTACTTCCTGCACAGCTTTAGCTGCTGAAGAGAAATGTGATATGCTGTCAAAAGTTTACTCTCCAAGGCAAAGGTCATTTTTTTAATGTAACCTTAACGTAGAATATTACGCATTGTGTTTCTCTTTCTCTTCGTTGTGCATCTTCCCACTTACCCCAGCAGGTGAAATGGGGAATGATTTGTGGAGGGGGAAAGAATATAAATCTTGAACCTTATGAGATTCTCTGTGCAACGATTTCCAATAGTGCCAGCATCCATCTGTCATACCTGGTTAGGGCAGAAGGAGAAGAAGATAGAGCAACTGAGAGGGCGAGTGAGATATGACCTCACTCTTAACGAAGTTGAACTAACACCCTTTCTCCTACTGCTCTCTTCTATATTTACCAGGGGCCTCAAGGTGCAGATGGCAAGGTGGGAGAGAAGGTATAGAGTTCCCCCTCATTCATTTACAGTTTATGATTCATTCATATTCTGTGGAAGCGTGACCTATACGCACTCATATGCATTCCTACACATTTATATATGCTAACATCAGCACTGGAGAAGGCTTTCTTCTAAAGCAGATGCAAACAAGCTGAACTCCACAAAACATAAAAGAGACCAAAGTCCACACTTCAACACACAACCAGCCACTGCAGAAATATTCCAACATTTGCATAATTCCAATGATCAGTGTGTTTGCAACATGCAAAGCAAACATGCTCATTTTCTTTTTTAAAATGTGTATTCTTTTATGTTTTGGCAGGGTGAACCTGGAGCAAATGGTGCCAAAGGAGAAAAGGTCAGCTTGGTGTCTTTATTAGTCCTGAGGCTAAATAATTTCTTGTTTTCCTGTTTAGACTACCTTATTTGACATTCTTAACCATGCTAATTTAATTTGTTTTTCCTTGATTAACATCTCATTTGAATGATTCCTTGAGTGGGGATAATTATTTTTTAGCAACCTCTGATCTGTCCATGTGCTTTAGGGAGAGTCATGTTCTCTGTGCCCCACACTTGGAGATTTTCCCCCTAACCTCATCCCTGGTGTCTTGATCCACACCCTGCAGCAAAAAGGAGAAAAGGGAGAGCCTGGGATTGGACAGAAAGGAGAGCGGGTAAGCCTGTTCTAGTAAGAATTAATGTGATTATAGTGCTGAATAAGAAGCAGAGCATTTAGAAACACCAATGCAACAATAACACTCCTACGTTCTTAGTGTTGGAGGATTTTGGTCTTACTAAAAGAAAACAGTGTTATACAGCATATGTGGTAAAGGAAGAGTGTTCATCTAATTGTTTTGTTTGACTACATATCCATTTTTCATTTTGTTGTGTCATTATGTTCACTTGCATGTGTGAGCAGTGATAAGGACCTTCATTAAAATTATATATCAACTGCTTTTTTTTTTTTTTTCCATAGGGGGAGCCAGGTAATATGGGCTCACCTGGCCTTATAGGAGAAAAGGTAAGTAAAAAAGACTGAGAGAAGATAACCTCAATATCAGTCTGAGTTTACAGTACATGGTGATCTCGCTCTGTAGGTTGGTGAATGAGGCTCTTAACAGACTTCACAAGGAAGATAATCATAGCAGTGCAATAATTTTAGAGCTCAAAACTGTCAGCCATAGGGAATTTACTCAGCAGGGAACTTATTAGTGAGAACCTTAGGTTGTGAAAACCAAAGTCATTTAGACATGGCTGCCTTTGGGGTATACGGTAACTTACTATGAAATGTGAATTTAAAAGACCCATCCATTTTTATCAATTTGTAAAATTCAGACACTGTAGTAATTTTTTTTTTTTTTTTTTTCTCTGCAGGGTAGTGCAGGCAACAAAGGAGCTGATGGTAGGCCGGTAAGTTCAGAGTCAGTCCTTTGAAACAGAATGTCTTTCTTATCATCCTGTTTCAGTAATATCGTGACACAAAATGTGTTCAAACAACAGGGAAAACCTGGACCGAGAGGACCCATTGGCAAGGATGGACAGAAAGGTGCAAAGGTACTGTAAGAGAACAGAGTTAAAAATATTAAAGATAAATGTTGTGGAGTGGGAGTTTGGATGCATTCTTGAAAGCTTTTTGGAGTCTAGACAGTGTCCTTTTTTTGTTCCATGTGTTACTTTTGCAGTGGAGTTTCATTTTGCTCAGAACCAAACCATATGCAAATGTTTTTTAATTACCTCATATATGTCTCATTTTATATTATGTTTTTTTCTACAGGGAAATCAAGGGCAGCCTGGCCTTGGTCTTCCTGGCCTAAAGGGTGAAAAGGTAAACATAGACATATAGATTATTTTTTAAATCATTTAGCTTGATTATCTTGTAAACTAACCTCCCTGACTCCTTGCACCTTCCCTAGGGCGAGTGTGGTATATGCCAGCCATCCGAGGTTGGCAGTGGACCTGCCGGAATCAAAATGCCTGAGGGAGTAACAGGCAAGCAAGGCGAACCGGGTCCTCCAGGGCCACCTGGACCTCCAGGTCTTGGAGCTGATGGCAAACAGGTGTGATTGCTGTGTTTGAAAACAATAGCTATTATCGTAAAATGTGTGCAGAAATACACAGGCTGTATTTTTGAATTAGGATTCTTTAAATCTTTTTAAACATTTGCATTCTTACCTTGTTGCACACCATAACCCTGCAAGCACTGAGGAGCATGTGAGGAAAAGTCAGGTACTTCTGGACGTTTTTGGTCCTTTCTATAGAGGGCAGGATGAGGCTCCTATTAAACTCTGGGGCAAAGAACCAAGGACTCTTTAATTCTTACATCTTAAACTTCTTAAGGTTCTGTTAGTACTAATTGTTAATACTAGTATTATAATTACACATTGCTGTGTTTTCCTCATAAAAACTTAGGTATCAGAAAAACCCAGGAACAAATCAAAATTACTCTGCTAACAGAAATCAAATTGTACAAATTCCACAAAACCACAGTATAACTTCTTCTGTCCTAATTTGTTGGCACAGTGGAACACATTAAGCAGCATCTAAATAAGTGAAGAGTTTAAGATGCTGAAAGATTTCACCCCAAGGGCAAATCAAGTGATAATCCTCATTATACAAATAGGATATGCAGAGATTCTCCTCTTCCTGCAGGTTTGTTACTAATGCATTTCTGGTGGTTTCTGTCAGCCCGGTGAATCTGCTGTGTGCGTCCTAAATGTTTACCTAAATGTTCAGGCATTTGCACAATACTTGGCAATGACTTCTAATTTGTTTTTGTGTATTTAAGTGTGCATGTTGCTATATCATTTTTTACTTCCTTGCACAGGGCCCACGAGGTCTTGCTGGTGCCAAAGGAGAAAAGGTAAAGTTGCCTATTCCTGTACCTGTCTCTTATAGTATACCTTAAATAACCTCCAATACTAGATAACCTGAGGGAAGGAGACTACCAGTAGCCTTTAGAGACAGTTGAACTTTCAAACTAATTTGACATCTACTGGGACCCAAGATATCTGCAGGAAAATTACTCCCATGCAGTTTTAAATAATATTTCAAGGGAACTAAGGCACACTGCTTTATTTCCAGTCACCAGGTCTGTCTTTCTGGAACATCCACATAATTTTACCCCCCAAAAAACTAAATAAATCTGCCATCAACAGAGCCAGGCTGCCTTAAATTACGCTGAAGCTCCTCCACAGAATTCACTCTGCTTCGACTTCAAAGTGACGCTTGACATATATTGGATTCCTCAGGCTGATAAACATATTTAAGAGTGCAATACATGGCAAATGAGCTAAGTTTTATGTGAACATATAACACATAAGCTCAGGTCAGCCAATCTGTCTTGTGTGGTGTACTGTTTGGACTCAGCAAAACATCTACGGAACAGATTGCACTGGAAAATTAAAGGCACTCTGTGAAGTTTTTTGTAAACAAGCAAAAATTATGTTTACATTTTATGTTTATCACCGATACACATTGTGTGTATAGTTGAAGCCTACCATGCATGCTGAATATATTTGCTTTCTCATGAGATGTATTCAAAGCTGATTAAATACTAAATCATGCATTGTTTGCAGCCATGTGCTTTCCTCACTGCCACTTTTCTTAATGCCACCAATAAGTGGAATAGCATGAAACCAAAACCAGTTGTGTGTGAATATCAAAATACAAAGCAGAGACCCATTTGTTTAAACTTTCCTAGATACTACATACTATTAAAACTCTACCAGGTAGGTTTAATGTAAACATTTTTAAAACTACAAAGAGCTTATTTACAGACCATCATTATTGTATTTCAATGTCGCCAGGGTGAACAAGGAGACCAAGGAGACAAGGGATTAGATGGTGCTCCTGGAGCCCCAGGACTGCCTGGAGAGCCTGGGCGGGATGGGGCAATGGGCTTGAGGGGAGAAAAGGTACAGATTTGTTATGTCAGGTGAAATTTCAGGTTTCAGACTTGACAGAGATGGGCTTAAAGAGAACACCATCACTTTCTAACACGTTTGCATCACAAAATGGTTCCTGGAGCAGGGTTTTTGATTTCTTGTGTTTTGCCAGGGTGATGCTTGTACCAGCTGTCCTTCTCTGGGTTCTTCGACTGGTGGTGGTGTAGCTGTGCCAGGCCCCAAAGGAGAGAGAGGAGACCCCGGTCCCCCAGGAGAAGGGAAACCTGGCAAAAATGTGAGAAAAGCATTTACTTTTTGTTCTCTGTGCTGTGAGAATTGCTGATGATCACCTCACATGTTTTCTTTTCAGGGAAAACCAGGGTTGCCAGGTGTGCAGGGGCCTGCTGGTCCCAAAGGAAGCAAAGTATGGTTGCTCATTTATTGTACTATTATGTTTATAAATATTTGCATAGGATTTTGTCAGTTCATGCACCGTGGAGATATTCTAATCTGTGCTGTTTTGTGCCGCCTGCAGGGAGAAGCTGGAGTTGCAGGAGTTGGCCTTCCAGGACTTCAAGTATGGCTTCTAAGTCTTAAAAAACATCTGCATCTATAAAGAAGTTTTATGTTGACAGCTGATGCAGCTCTGTCATACCCAAAATACAAACAGCTCCTAGATGGATGCAGCCCAGCTGTGATCTCACTAATGAACCCCATATCCTCCTGTGATATCAGCAATTAGAGATTTCCTATCTCCCAGATCTTACAATAAAATCATGATGTTGTAAATTATCATCCAAAAATAATCCTGGCCCATTAACCTCTCAAATTCTTTGATTCACTGTGGAATTGTTGCTGCTTTGTTGACACTTAGAAGCCAGCCACTGCTGTTTAACTGTGAATTTCAGGCCTCATCACACCGAACTCCACTCTTCATTTTCTCTCTATCCTGCCTCTTTTTTTTTGTTTTCTCATAGGGTGAAGAGGGACCAAGAGGGCTTCCAGGACCTGTAGTAAGTTTCTGTCATATTTGTAAGATCCTACTTCTCTATGATACATTTTTTTTAGTTGTTAGTATAACCTGTGTGTTTGTACAGGGACCACCTGGTGCCAGAGGATTGCCTGGTACCGCTGGCACTGCAGGAGAAAAGGTAGCAAAACATAAAGTGGAAAAAGGCCAATGTATCATTTCAGTAAACAAGTAAACCTCATTCTGTTTGAAATAATTAACCCATGATACTTACAGAGTCAATGCTTCCTGTTCTCAGGGCTCAAAAGGAGATACTGGGCTTCCAGGACCACAAGGGCCCGTGGGCATTGGAGTAGCAGGGCCCCCCGTAGGAGACACATGCATCTTTCTCACGTGCAAATAGGCTTATTTTTATATTGCCAAACACTGTTTCTTATTTACTTTTTAACCCACAGGGTAAAGATGGAGTGCCTGGCTCTGAAGGATTGCCAGGAGCTGATGGAAGACCTGTGAGTTGTCTTGTTCTTTTATTGTCTAAACAGTTCTTTGTTTTTTTTTTTGTTTTTTTTGCATGTTTTTATATATGTGTATTTTGAAGAGATGTTAGAGAATTTTAAGAAGCAAACTCGAGTTGTTGCCTCTTTCATAGCATCTGTTCAGAGTTTTAATTTACTTTGAGGATCTCTGGGAATTGTCCTTGATTTAGGCATCATTTGTAACCAAGGATGTCTGCCTCGATCCATAATAGAGGCAATGTCTGCTCTCATCTCATCCTTTGTCCCCTGATCTACACTCAGCTCACTGCCCCATGAGCTCTCCTCTGGAACAGCAAAACAAGAGTAACTAAATGTTTGTGTATGTGTGTGTCTTTGTGTGTGTGTGTTTGCATTTGTGTTGTTTCCTTTTGCAGGGTGCTGATGGAGCTAAGGGGGACAAGGTAAGTCTACCGTTTTGCTTGGATGAAGGGATCTGGAAACAGGTTTAAATATAAGGGAATGGAACAGATGGTAATCGCAAGAGATGGTTGAACAGCCCCCACCCCCTCGCCTCATACACACACATGCGCTAATACACACATGCACACACTGTCCTTGGGGTACGGATAGAGTAGCAGCAGAGGTGACAAGTGTACTGTAGCTGGCAGACAAGAAGAGTTTGGGTATGCGAGGATATTAATTACTGTGTTCATCAGAGCCACCAGTCCAGACTGTCACAGAGAGAGTGGGTGAGACGAAGAAATGGTGCAGGCAGTGCTTATGGCTGGAGGGGTGTAACATGTTGGACAACAGCCTTTATGGAGGCTGAGTTAAAACTAAAGTTGAGAATAAAAAAAAAAAAAAAAGTCAAAAAATTAGCAAAAGAGATTTTCAGAATCCTTATTCAGTGAGTGTAGATTCTGTAGTTATTCTGGTGGAGCTCAAGTACACTGTAAAACCTGTATTGGATGTTAGTGGACATTAGTAGGAGTGGTTGTGCAGTTGAGGTTATTGCAATGAGTCCTTCTATTACATATTAAAAGCAAGTTACACCTGTTTGCACCATAATATCTTACATTAGTTCCTTTCACTACTTTAAGGGTCAGTTTAGTATAAAGCAGCACTGTACACTGACGAAATGGTATAAAACACCTAATGTTCAGTGAACAACATCCCCTGCACTGTCATTTTGATGGACAGGATTTAGGTAAACTCAACAAAGGAGTTCTGACTTTTTTACATTAACAGTAGTAGTTTAATATGTTGACTGAGGACTTGGCTTCTTAAAATTGTGTGCATAGGTTTATGTTTGTTTGCTATATTTTTTTTTAAATGTATATTTCAGGGTGAACCTGGAGAGTGCAGCTGTATAATGCCAGGGCACACGGGCATAGGTGGACCTGTGAGTACATGCTTGCACACATACACCCAAACAAATACATGTAAACACAGGAATATTTTATCCACAGCTTTCTAGTCTCACAACAGAGATCTGATAGTGTTTAGATTTTTTAGTTACACGCTCAGAGGGTTTATTATGACTCCAAACAAAAATGAATTGAGAAAAATGTACAGTCATGCTTGGTTATTTACCCTGGTTATTTCTTTGCTTTAACATTTCCTGTGTTATTCTTAATTTTACCTGTGCTGTTTCTGTATATCCTGTTTGTGCAAGCATCAGTGCCGTTCTGATTTTGACTACTTTTGCCTTTCAGGGAGCTCCAGGAACTCCAATAAATGTATGGCAGCCTGGGCCTCAGGTCTGATCTGTCAGCCAGAAGTCTTGCCTTATAACTGTGGCTTTGTTTGCAAGCTTTGTGTCTATTGTTACATAGCCAATTTTGAAAAGCTACTCTTCATATGTGTTTGACAATGAATGTATGGTATAATTTGGCTTTGTACATTTAAGGGCCCACCAGGACCTCCTGGCCCACCTGGCCCACCTGGGCCTCAGGGTGTTACTGGGATTCAAGGACCTCAGGTAAGAGATATGGGCAGTAGGATGGTATGGGGCTCCATCTTTAGTTCAGTTCAGCAACAGCTCCATTTGGCCTGAATTGAACATCAATCTATTTTTGATGTAGACTTTCAGCTTGGGCAGCTGGGTTACATAAATAAGGCTTTGACTGGCTTTGCATCTTTAGAGGTAAATCAAGTCCATAATGTGCATGTAGGAGATGGACTGGCCTTATGTGTGCAATAGATTGGTTTTAAATAGGCTGAGATAATGAGGATCAAATGACAGTATGCACTAGCTAATCTGGTGCTTCATGCTTTAAGCTTTGTGGGAAGCAACTGAGCAAGCTTTTGGGAATGTCCAAGAAACAGTTATTTGGAGGTCTGATTTTAAATTTGAAAGTTAATATGTGGTATGTTTATCCAAAATACAAGTTTGATTCAATTCTCTAAAGTGTATAAATTAAGCAGACCTTCAAATAAAGTGTTGCTGTGGTTTGTGCTGCAAGAGTCAGAGGTGTAAGAAATACATCAGACATGGTGACAGTAGATGGATGGAAGAGGTTGTCTGAGAAGGGTGCATTTGTTATAATGGCTGGCTGTAATGTAAGCATAAAAGATGCAAGATATTTATTAATCATTTCTTAATGTAAATCTATTGGAATCTTTTTGTATTTAGATTCTTAAATCAGATGTTAATAATGCGATTAGATATGGCAGGAGAAGGAACAGGTTTGAGCATTTTGACCCTGATCCTTTCACTCTGCCTTGACCATTGGTGGAGATGGGAGTGGTTAGCCCTTGACTGGCAACAAACCAGTTCAACCTCAGTTCCTTCTTTCAGGGTATCCCTGGAAACGACGGGATACCGGGAATACCAGGGAAACCGGGTTTGCCTGGATTCATCGTAAGTAAAATTAGAAAAGGAGGAGAGGTGGCTCTTATCTGTTGATTTAACATCTGGGGCCTGATGTATACATGATGCAAAAGCACAAAATGAATGCATATTGAGAACACAAAATAGTTCTTTTAAGGCCTTAAATAATTCATTTAAGTAACTACAAGAATGTATATTTTATATAGTATTCCATGCCTTTTTTAGAAATCACATTTTTATTATAATTTGATTAAAAGGGTTTATATTTTGTATGCCACCATGCCTATAAAATGAGAATAGGCTATACCCCAGTTAAATCATACATACTGTCTTCAGCGCAAGTGCTGCTTTTGTGCTGTGTAAAAGATGCTGATTATGCCAGACCAGGGACAGAGTAAGTTTGGTATCAGTCACACAACATTAAAAAGGGTTATGCTGGCTTCTATTTATAGAAAACTGAAATGGACATAAGGTTTGTGTTATGCATATGTCATGACAACAGTGATGTAGCACAGGAAATATATGCAGGAATTTCCACATCCTTTGCAAAGGCTGTGTTTGCATATGTTGTGCATTTGAATAACTCTCAAAGGTCTTTTGTGATCGTGTGGACAAAGTGACTTTGTGCAAAAGGGGCAAAGACAATATCAAAGTGGAGAAATCATGTCTTATAAAGTTTCTGACTGTACAGTATATGGTGTCAATTTTGTTTCTTTCAAGTCTGCCTATGGCTTAATTTTATTATGGGAACATCAATACCAAGCTCTTGTCAGCACTCAAGGGGAACTTCACCTTCAACACAGAAATAAAAGCCAGTAGTTTAATGTAGATGAATGGAAAATATTTGAAACTTTGCTGTTTTATAGGTCATAGACTTAGCTCTCAGGACCCAGCAAAATCATTTTGTCTTTGAACAAACATAATGTTTTTCAGAGAGAGTATCAAAAAGATATCATTTTGAAATGTGGCAGAAGTGACTACTACAGAGGGCTCCAGTGAGTGGTGTTCCCATTATGAAGAACCTTCTTTTGAGCAAATCCGATAATACACAAAGCTCTGTCGTAGACCCTATAACAGCCAATAGTGTATGTCATGAAATGGCTTTTCTGGCTAATGGCTCCAGTTTGAACAATGTCAAATGGTTTTGTAATGACTTTGAAACCAGGCCAGGTGCTACAGGCAGACTCCCTCAGTGGAAAAGGTTCCACTGCTTTGATAGGGAGCAGCCCACCTTCCACAGAAAATGAGATTGGGCATGTGGAGTGAGCTGTTTTATTTTTAGAAGTTACCATTAAGTGACATTGCAACTTCTTAGTGGTATTTTTATATCCAGTAATACGCTATGTGCATGTGCTCCTGTGAGCATCCAGAATCAGTTATACATGCCGGGTATGTTTGTGTTTTTGTTTGTTTTTAACACTGCACTTTGAATTTTAAACTTCTCTGGTGCAGACTTGAAAACTCAGCCATTAGGTACTGAGGGTTTATTGTGTCTTCAGAGTGTTAATTTGCTGTTAATTTATGTGAGCAACTCATATTTTCACACTGAGAATCAGAAATCAGTATTATAACACAATTGCGTTTCCAGGATTTATATAGGCTGCTGCTTTCTTAGATCATAAAATTACACAACACGTTTTGTTGATATGAGTTAAATGTCTGATATGAAAATTCATCCTGTATTATGGTATGACTTCAGGTTGCATGTGGTGCAGTGAGGGTTTAATAAGTAAAGCTCAAATAAAAAACAATGGATTTTTAGTGGGGTTATTGTGAAGAAAATAACAGATCAAGGTTTATATTATGCGCCTTAGAGTGAAGCAGAAGAATCTGATTAAGGTGGTGTGGAAAAATTGACTTCTAAATTGAACAGGCCTCTTGGATGATAAGCCCTCAGTTGTGATTTTCTTCTGATTTTCTTGATTTTGTTTTGACACTGTACGGAATAAGGTGGTCCTACACATACATATTGCTGGATTGTGGCCATATGTACCCCATCCAGAGTGTGATTTCAACAACCAAGTGACACACTCAGCAAACTAAAACAAAAATTGATGCAAAAAACATCAACATTGATTACCATTGAATGACATGGAGCCGAAAAAGGCAAAATTAAACTTAAAATATAGTTAGCTGGGAAAATACATTCAGAGGACTTCTCCCACGTTTGATTTTTCAAACATGAGCATAACTAATAACTTAAATAATGGCTGCATTCCATTTGGGTATGTCAGTGCTTCGGCAATGCTACTGTGCAATCTGTCTTGCTGGCACACCTAAATAGAAAAGAGCTATCAGTGTCTTGAGCACTGTGCTTGAACTGTGTTCAGCGAAGACAATTAGGAAACTTTGTTTTGGTTTGTTGAATGTGAAACAAAAGAGCTGCTTTTGATCATTTGAGTTTGACTAAATTATTATTTTTGACACTATAAATTTCTTGAAATGATATTATCTGGCTTATATGATGATTATTATTATTATTATTATTTTATTTATTTTTTATTTATTTCTTTGCCCCATTTTGTAGATCCCAACTGGACCACACCTCCACCTCCCTCAAGACTCCGCAGGAGGAAATCCTGAAGTAAGTTCCATGAGTAAGAAGATACATTTTGGGGATTTTAATTTTTAATTAATTTTTTAAAATCATTGGCTTTCCATGTTCTTGATTTAACAGTTTTGACGATAAAAACTCTTTAGTCTTTTTGTATATGAATGTTTGTTTGAATATGTGTGTTCTGTGACACAGGAGCCCTGTGAAGAGGGCTGTTCCCTAGGATTGCCAGGGGTACCAGGCACGGTTGGTGCCAAGGGTGAAAAAGGAGATCAGGGCAAGCCTGGTGTTACCCTCTTGGACAGCTGTGACAGGGTCAGAGTCAGAGGGAGTTTCTTGTCAAAACATTTTCACCATCACTACATGATTCCCTAAATTCACAATTATATGAAATGTATCTATGATAGAGTCACTGTGTTTGTTGTTCTGCTTGGATGAATGCAAAAGTTACATTTATATTATAATATAAGGAACTGAGATATTATATTTGTTCATTTTGAATTGTATTTGATTTTGCATGGTTTGATATGAGTAGTTACTCTGACACAATGTAGTGCTGGCAGTGAGGCATTACTCTGATGACTTACTCTCTTAATAACTTGCAGTGTTTGGAGAGACTGCAGAGAGAGCAGGCGACAGAAGCAGTGGTCAGCTGAGATCATTGTCATATTCTGCAGACATCCACACATACGCACATACATCCATGTCACAGAAAATGGCACTTATTTTATTTCTTGCCCTCATAGGCAACTGACCGATCCTGCACAGGAGCCCCTGGAGTTCCAGGTATGCCTGGATTACCAGGACTAAAAGGAGAGCAAGTGAGTGTCTGTTTTCTCAAGCATATACTGTCAGTTTGATAGGAGTGAACATATGTTTGCCTTTCTTTAAGTATGCAGACGCCATGATCAAGTTTTGCTTCTTTGCTGCAGGGTATACCAGGAGAGAGAGGCC
This sequence comes from Mastacembelus armatus, assembly GCF_900324485.2. Lineage (NCBI taxonomy): Eukaryota > Metazoa > Chordata > Actinopteri > Synbranchiformes > Mastacembelidae > Mastacembelus > Mastacembelus armatus. Next base: position 8,240,803 of record NC_046643.1, on the reverse strand, counting down.
AATCTGGAATACCAGGGATCATAGTAAGACATTATCCAAACTTGAATATTCAGCAACCTATCTCCTTTTTGCTTAACCATAGTTTACAGCTTAATTTAAACTCCCATGATGCTTATTTACCATGGTTTAATTGAAAAGACATAATTTCTTGTGAACTTGAGCATTGTGATGGTGGACTCTACTCTGACGTTCTCATATCTTGTGTGGATGTGCACACAGTAATCATTTGCAGAGTTTAAACAAAGTTTTTCCAACTTATTTTACCTCTTTGAAAAGTCTGTTCTCAATGAACAGTGTCTTCAAACTGTAGTGCACTGTAGTTACTGCCTTGGCCTTGATTATTTTAAGATTTTAGGACAGCACCACTGGGTTTCTGCTTCTAAAAGCTTTAGATTTGATGTGAATTGAGAGGAGCTTGAGCTTGTCACTTTTCATGAGTTCACAGAGCCCCCTAATGGTGTTTGCAAATATGTTGCACAGTGTGGCCCCAAACTCTGACCTCTTGCATAATGATTCATGAGCACATTTAAAACCTTATTGATGCCTAGTGCACCATTCCCTTAAAAATACGAAAGCTGAAACCTGCTTTAGCCAGAAGTGTAAATATAACAGTTTATCTTGTCTTTGCTGTTGTAATAAGTGTTTCACTGTTCTCCGTCCACAGGGGCCCCCTGGTTTTCCGGGTCCTCAGGGCTCATCTGGTTTACCTGTAAGTTTTGTTGATCTTTATGTTGACTTTCTTTTTCTTTTTTGCTTTCATTATCTTTTGATCAGTGATACACTGAGATCCTTTACTTAAGTACGATTTGAATACCTTAGTACAAAGAAATTCTTTCTTTAAAGTCTTAATTAAGTAAATGTACAAATGTACTTTGAGAGAAGTAAAACGACTGCAGCTAATAAACTGATACGTATTGTTTTGATACACTATTTGTTCTTGGTAATATGGATGCATTTTACTGTTGTAATATGAATTGACATGGAGCTAGTACTTTATGTACTGTCAGAGTTTGGTGTAATAGGTCTCAATCTGGGTGTCTAGGATAGATACTGTAGATCTGGGAGGATGTAAGATTACTCATTGTGTAGGGAATAAGAATAAAACAAAGGTCTGCTACACCAGTTTATTTTTCCAACTATAATCTTTACTTCTCTTCAAAATACTAAATAATTTGACCTCTTTGGGTTGTAAATGGTAATTTAAATGAGAAGAAAATGTGTCTGTGGTAATTGCAAACAACTCTTGCACATTTGAAACACAACAAGAGGCCTCATCACTGCTTTTGTCTAAGGGTTCTCAAGTGAAAAAAAAAAAAGCTTTGAAACTACTGTTTTTATTTTGACAAGTATTTATTTTAATGTGGGTTTTAATGTAATGTTTTGTGTGTCTGTAAAGACGCATTAAATGGAAATAGTACAGTGCAAGCACCTCCACACCTCAGCCTTTGTTATCTAAATCTCATCTGTACCTCCTTTTCTTCCAGGGTTTTTTCTCAAATTCCGATCATCCCAGTTTCAAATCAGGCCGCCCTTCATTATTCCATATTTGCCATTTCTCTATCGTCCCAGCCTCTCTCTGTGACTCTTTAATGAAAGTTATTTCAGATGAGGAAACAATTTGGCTGTCTCTTTCTCCAGTTGTTCAATTATTCCCCCCTCTAAATGATGGAGAGCCTGGCTGCTGTGCAGACAGTGAGCTCTCCCTCTTTTCCTCTTCATACCGTTTTATTGTTTTAGGAGAATAGATGCTAAATGGATGAGCCACGTGAGCGCAGCATGGAATCCATTTGCAGCATAGGAGCACTTTTATAGCAGGTGCTGGTTTCTGCTGCGTGCAGCACTGTGTCAGTTTGTACTGTTCATGAGGGAGAGAAGTGTGACCCTGCTGCTCAATATATTATTTATATTCAGTTTTGAGGAAGTTAACCACAATGATCAGCTTCTAATTACTTTCTCCTCAGTATGATCAATTAGTAATTACCATCTCTAAATTACAACCCTCAGTAAGCGCTCGCTGATGAAAGCAATAATACTACTAAATCTCACATCTCTTGATGGTGATATTCTTACCACTTCTGTTCAGTTTTACATGTTTGTGCTAAAGGAATAATTTATATAGAGAGAGCAAAACAACTATTTTTTAACAGCTCCATCTATTTCAAAATCATAATACTAATCAGAGTATCTCCAGTTCCCTCTGACATACTTTTATTGTCTCATTTTTTAAAGAACTTTTTTGTCTCATCTGTCTGCCACTTGCAGCAACTGTTGCTAGGCGACTGATCACATTCACACATGCATATTACTATTTACATAAAAACTGATTCAATATTCAATGAATAGACTATGAAATATATGTTTGCAGTTCAAACTGTATGCATAACCGCAATAAAGTCAGTATTTTGTTGCTTGGTAACACATTGCACTGTGCTGATCATTTGACTTGTTTTTAGTTTTTTGATGAACAAGGGGAGATAAATTCCTAAATGCAGCTGTGGCTTTGCTAAGGTTGAGTTCTGAATGTTCAGAATAAGAGAGGAAGAGATAAAGAATGGAGAGGTAACATTGGAAGATGAGCATCGTGTGTGTGGGGAAGAAAATGTAAGAGGCTTCTGGGGATCACGATGACGGAGCTAAACTGTCATCCTGAAACCTCGTACAGGTGAAGAGCAGAGGACAAAATCAAATATAAGCACTCCCAAACAAAAGTTAGCTGCTTCAGCTCTTTGAGGGTAACTTGCCATGTTCTTGGTTCCTTTCTACTACGGGAGTCTCTCTTCCTGACATACATAAACCATTTTCTAATCATCCCTCACTCCTGTCATCGTCAGGGTCAGCAGGGTGAGCGGGGGCCACCTGGCCTCCCAGGACTGAAAGGCGAGCAGGTCAGTATCTGTCAATAAAGTTTGCAGAAATCATAACATTTAGAAAAATAATTGGTTTCCCAGGTTGGCTGATTCTTTGGTTTTTACCTCAGGGCCCTCCGGGGACACCAGGCTATCCAGGAACCATGGGACCGCCTGGGCTGCCTGTAAGTTACTCTCTATGGCTTAGTATAAAGGAGCTATGAAACTGTCAACAATATCACAGTTTTCATGGATGGATAGGTGCATCGATATGTGAGCTGACATTGATTCATTGTCTCTTTCTTTCTAAGGGACTGAAAGGTGAACGTGGGAGCCCAGGAGGCAGTGGTCAGAAAGGAGAATCAGTAAGCTACTATTCCAGCACAACATAGCTAGGGTTTTATACTACTTGCTAACATTTCCTTCTCTTCTGCAGGGTCCTCCAGGTAACCCTGGGTATCAAGGCCAGGCTGGTGCACCGGTCTGTGTCATCATAAGTTCTTCACAGTAATATGCAGCTTTTTCATATATGATTACAAATTTTTAAAAGCTGCTTCATAATTTGAGCCACTCTGTGTCTGCAGGGCATTAAAGGAGACACAGGACCAGCAGGGGCTGCTGGTGCCAAAGGGGATGCGGTATGTTTGACATGTGTTGTACCTACACATCATCAAAAATATGATATTAAAAAATATCTATACATACTACTGTATATATGAACTTCTTTTACTTCAAGGGTTTCCAAGGACAACCAGGTTTCCCAGGACCACCGGTATGTAAATGCTCTACCCCTGCTTCAAGCTGCATTCCTTGAATCTGTGCAGGGACTTTGTATATTACTGTGTGTATTTTTAGGGGCCACCAGGTCCCCCTGGCAAAAGTGGAAGGGAAGGGCTCTCTGGACTCAAAGGTGAAAAAGTGAGTACAACTCGAGCTGATCTGGATTTTCTTTGTATCCACAATGATTACTTACTGCACCTAAAAGAAATCCATCTTTGAAGGGCAATGATGGTGCTCAAGGCTCTCAAGGACCAACTGGACCTCCAGGTTCACCAGGATCTCCAGGACTGATGGTACATAAATTTTATATAATATATTTCAACCATGTCAACATATGTGCAAAGTGTATACTAGTATATACTAGTCCTTACCTGCACTGTTGTTTTTTCTTTGAAAGGGTCCCCCTGGTATTGAAGGAATGGATGGGAAAGATGGTAAACCAGGGCTGCGGGTGAGTCACACATATGCACCACACTGGCTGTTTGACCACGCACATGCAGAATATCCAAACTCGTAATGTAGTTTAACTATAGTTACTATAGTTGAACAAATGCATGGTGACCTTTGACTCTGACTATGTTTTTTGTTGTCAGGGAGAGATGGGGCCTCCAGGCCCAGCAGGACCAAGAGGACTTCCAGTGAGTACAACCTAACTCTGATTTAATACTCCAATGCAAAAAGCAACTATAAAAAAGTTAATAGAAATATATTGTATATACAACAAACATGCCATCTCTATACATTTGATGCTGTTTTTTTTAATTCTATTTCCATGAAATGTTCTACATACATTCATGTTCCCCATGGACTTTTCCTCTAGTGTCTCCAACATGCTTTCACTTTGAAGTGAAGTATCTCGACACCAGCTTGGTGGATTTGCACACAGTTTTGAGCCCATATCCATGGTCCCCCTGGTGATCCTCTGTCCTGTGTATAACTTACTCCTTAGTTAGCACTATCACCAGGTCACATTTTTTGTTTGTCCAAGACTTTTTTTTTGTAGCCAGATACCTGCAAAACATTTTCATCATACAGAGCTGTATTTTTTATTGATAATTGATTGATTGATTTTTGGATAATTAAACAGAAATTACTTTATTAAACTCTACATACAACCTCACAGTCACATGCATGTCAGAGTTTTAGTCTAGTTAAAATATGAAATCCTTTAGACATGAATGTAAATGTTCATCAGAGCTTATAGACATTGCATTAGAATTACATTTCCATGGCTCACCTTCAGATTCACAAACAGCAAACTAGTATGCAAATAAGCCTGCATGACGAAACCTTTGTCACTGAAGTCCCATCTAACGTCTTTATAGAGAAATGTTTTGACAGAGATGGGTGACTTGTTTTTGCTTGATATTTACCTGGCATTTTGGATTTAAATGAATGCATAAGAGTCAGGTGTGATGATCTTAATTCTTGCCTTTGCTTAGTTTTGCCAGCAAAATCGTATGCAAATTAGCAAAGACTGATATTTCACTCACCTCAGCCATGTTGGCACACCACATTAGCATGTGCAATCACTGCTGAGTCTTGTTAACATTGTAGATGTCAGTTGTGATGTGACCCCATTTGAAACTTCTAAGCTTCCCATCTTCCTTTTAGATCTTTTTAACTTTCTGTCTGGTATATCAGCACGACGGTGACTCACACACGGTGAAGAAGAAAGTGGCACCCTCTTTCCATCCCTTTCTTTTTTTATTTCTCCCTTTTGCTCTCTGTATCTCAGTTTGTGTTCCATCCAGGAGCAGGTGTTCAGGATTTCAAAGACACGTCTGCCTGTTTTTTGGCAGCCTCGACTGTGTGAATTTTGATACTGTACCAATTCTATTCTCTTTGATGTCACTCCTCAGGGATTCAAAGGGAAAACTGGGCATGTTGGCTTCCCTGGACAGAAGGTTAGCTGGCCATTCATTGCTTTACCACCGCATTATTTCTGCATACGTACAGTTGCTGTATATTTAATCAAGCTAATAATTTTACCATGACCTAAGCGTGGCCTTTATCACTGTTGTTTTGAATGCCCACTAGGAGAGGAGCGATACACTTCCCTAATGCCTTCTTTAATACGGTTTCATTACTTTCTCATCCATCCAGGGTGATGCTGGACCTTCAGGTCCGCCTGGACCACCAGGCAGAGCAGGACATGAGGTAAGTATTTTTTTTACTTTCTTTCAGTACTCTAAGTCACTAATATATGTAAACTAGCCCAAAGCAAGAGTCGGTGTTAACCTATCTAACAGTCATTTTGTGACCTTTCAAGGGTGATCCTGGTACCCCAGGAACTCAGGGACGGCCTGGACCCCCAGGCCACATTGTAAGTTTACTGCCTATTTAACTTATGCATGGAAGTTCCTTTGGAATTGTAGCATGTTAGTTTGTTAAAGTGTCTTTACCTTTGCTGTCAGGGTCCTACAGGGCCAGCTGGACCACCAGGACCTCCTGGTTCGTCAGGAGTGGTAAGAGAGAACATGTATTTTTCAGTAGCCAAAAAAGTCAGAGAACCATAAACAAGACAATACAGACATAAATTATGATTACAGTGATCACACACATACTGAAAAATAAACTAGATGACCACAGATAAAAAATGGTCTCTTAAGTTAATGATTCACAAGTAAAAATTAATTTGTGGTGTATATTGTTGGTGTATGTGTGAGAGAAAAGGTGTAACAAGACACAGCTGAAATTCTGTCCAGTTGCCAAAAGTGCAATCAACTGTAGAGAATGTAAATTTGCCATTATATCTCTCCCACTTTCCAGGGTATACAGGGAGATAAAGGCCAGGCTGGTGAGAGAGGACTCCCCGGAATGGTTGGACCCCCAGGACCACCTGGACACCCAGGATCTATAGTTAGTACCTCTCAGCATGTGTTTACAAATTTGTCCCTCCAAACAAAGTTAATTAAATATTATTCAAGCTGTTAGCATGCCACTATTTCTCACTTCTCCCTCCTGCTTTAACTTTTCTGTTTTAGGGAGAGCCGGGCAGTGATGGCACTCCTGGTAAAGATGTGAGTAATGTCTGGGAGTGATGTTCGTCCACATCATAGTAGAATAGAGAGAGACTGATGTAGTGATGTGTATGTTTCATTCTTTGACGAATATTTCTTTGTATGTTTTGACAGGGAGCAGCAGGCTTACCAGGGGATGGTGGGCAACCAGGTCAGAAGGTAAGAGCTTGACTCAGTATGTTAGTTTGTTGTGTGTTTGCCTGTCTGTGTCTGTGTCTGCGTGTGTGTGTGTGTGTGTGTGTGTGTGTTGATAGACCATCTAAATGCAGCTGGAAGCCCCTTTTCCTGTTTCTTTTTGCTCAGAGAGACTCAGCCTAATGTTTAACAATATGGTGCTGAACAGCCTTTCTCCCTCTATTTCTGCCTGCTCAGCAACCACACTTAACACAGTCATTAGTTCACCAACCCTCTGACCCTCACACCAACACCCTCATTCCCCCTTACCTCAATTTACCTCAGGATTTACCCCAAATTGGCAGATAGTTGCCTGCTAGTCCACCGTAGCCTGTTGGATCTCTCCTTAGACACAGGCTTTACAGTACTGTGAGTGGATACAGTGATAAAGTTATTCTTCTGCCTCTGGATAATGCTATTAAGCATGAGGGGAGATGCTAGATGAGGCTATTTGTCACACTGACAGGACGGCATTGTCAGGGTTTTAGCTGCACAGAAGAGGAAAAGAGAAGAGAAAGACAAGAACGGACTTCTCTATTCTTCTCCCACCTCTCTATTTCACGAGCTGCTTGTTTCTTGGTGACGGGTAAACATTAGGCGTCCATTATGGGCTCCTTTGTCCTCGATAAATCACTGTTGCTAATGCAGAAGGGCTGTTTCTTAAGTGTCTCTACACAACCTGAATGGTGGGCTCTGTTGTGTGAAAAGTGATATAGATGTACCCAAAATCTGTCCTAGTGGGCCTGCTGCTTTTCTGCAGTAGAGTTAAAAATAATCTCCTTGTGCATGTCAAAATTAGAAAAATTATTAAGCAGATAAATGCGGAAAAAATTGATGATATAATAGTTAATAATTTTCTTTGTGGCTGAGAGATGAGAAAATTAATACTTTGCTGTATATGATGAATTAATCTCATTTTATCTAATATCTTAGATAAAAGCAACATGATTCTTTTATGTGTGTCTGTCTTCCAGGGTGAGCCAGGGGCCGCAGGCCAAAGGGGTCCTCCAGGCGAGAGAGGTAGACCAGGGCCTCCTGGTGGTGGAGGATACCACTCTAAGGATGCACAGCCAATGATTGGTCCAGTTGGACCCAGAGGAGAAAGGGGAAGCCCAGGTTCAGCTGGCCCCCCTGGGCTCCCTGGAACCCCGGGGTCACCAGGAAATGATGTGAGAAAAGCTTTCATGGCACCATAGTAGCATGATTTATTTATTTATTTTATTTTAGACTTCACCTTTATTCAGCTCCAGGATCATGTCATATTAGCTTGGTTGTAAGAGGAGGTGATGACAGGAGGTGGCAGGAGGTGGCACAGCTCCATCTGCTCTTGAAATTAATTAATTTTCCAATTATCTGCCTTAATCAATGTTTTTTTTTTTCTTCTTTAATCTCTCTCCTGTCACAGGCTGTAGTCAATTATGATGAAATCAAAAACTTCATCCGCCAGCAGGTCATCAAGATCTTTGATGGTAGGGAACTGTGCTAATCGTGGAGATTATGTGGCTGTTTACTGTGTATAATGCCACAATTTCTGCAGCAGGGCAACATTTTCTTATCTGTCTTTCAAAGAAATATTGCATTTTTTTTCCCTCCACACCACGGCTCTTGTCACTGTGGAATGATTGTTTGTTACTATGTGTTTCTCCAGAGAGAATGGCCTACTACATGTCTCGCATGCAGATGCCAGTAGAAATGGTGGCATCTCCAGGTCGACCTGGGCCCCCAGGAAAGGATGGCGCTCCAGGTAATCCTGGATCCCCAGGTACACCTGGACACCCAGGACAGATCGGCAGACAGGGACGACCAGGATCCCCAGGTCCCCCAGGTGAGCAATGATAGCTATACCAGTGAGAAGCAGATTTTAAAGTGTCATGATATGAACATGTGTAATTATCTTTAGGACCACGAGGCCCAACGGGAGATAAAGGCGAGAAGGGTGTTGGAGAGATGGGAGATATTGGACCCCCAGGAGCACCAGGTATTTCACCCTGCTGGTCCACAGATCAGTAAAAATTGTTTAAGTGAAGCAACACCAGCCACTTTTTAAACTGAAACAGGCAAATATAATTTCAGTCATAGTAATTCCTCTGTCCCATTCTGTCATCTTATTCACAATGTTTTACACACACATACAAAGCTGCACCTGATGCTAAATCCTTGAGACTTGGCTACATAGTCCTACATGGATTATGCTAATTGCTTAATTAGTGACTGAAAGTGAAATGTGATGAAAGTAATTTTTCATCACATTTCAAATAGTCTGAAGTGAAATAACCAGGCTACTAACTAATCACCATTCAAGATCCATCATCATCACAAAGTTCAGATAGCATTTGCTACATTAGCAAGTAGTTTTTGTTTAAAAAGTAACCATACGCACATTAAACTATCAAATTAAGATGTCTGTAAAACATGACTTTCTGGAGCAGTGAATAGATGTCGCCTTGTGGTTTTATCTGCCTTCATCAAGTCGTGCAACCTGTTTCTCTACTGTCTGTGTGTTTCAGAGATAAATAAAACTACTTACAGGAGTGATATTACAGATGGTTTGAAAGTGAATTTTTAAAAGATTTTTTTTTTCTTTTTGATGAGAGTTACGAAGGTTGAAAACACTGTCAAATCTATACAGCAATTATAAAGGTACCAGCTGTTGTAGCTTTATATGAGAGCAAGTCTTTCTTTTTCTTCCTGTGAGCTGTTTGACTGGACCAGTCAATGGATCAATTAATACTATCATTTCTAACTAGCAACTTTTATCATGTTTATTGACAAAAATGTTTATGAGTTTAATAATTGACATATTCAGATAATAGAATAAGAGCTGTAACTTAAAATCATAGGTATTGACTTTCAAAATGTGTAACTCAACTTTTATCCTTGAAATTTATTGGTTCATCTTAGAGAATATTAGTTAGCGGCATGATTATTAGATTCCTTACATTTCCTTTCTTCTTTCAGGTGTCCCAGGCCCTCCAGGCTATGGTAAAATGGGTCCACCAGGCCCTGTTGGTCAGCAGGGGGTTCCTGGGATCCCAGGACCTGCTGGACAGCCTGGTTCAAAGGGAAATGATGGCCGTTGTAATCCTGCAGACTGTATGAGCCATCAAGTAGACTACAGCCCCAAGGGCCCACCTATGAAGGGGCCCTGGTAGAGGGTTAGAGGTAATGATGGAGAGGGGCAGGGGTGACTGAAGCAAAGAGACTATGGAGAAGACAGAAAGCCAAATACCAAGACCCAAAGTTTTTATATTTGATGAGCTAGTTTAGATTTACACATGCAGATTTCAAATACAGTTCTGAGCAAAAATCTACAGTTTCTTTCTGAGGTCCCTGCTGGAACTGAGGCATGGAAAGACACACCACCAGTATAATTTTATTGCATTGTTCTTTTCCCTATGTATGTCAGTTCTTTGCTATATTACTGCTACCTATTTTGGTCTTTTTTCCTCACTGTACTTTATTCAACCCAGGGGAGGTGACAAGAATTTGTATTCTCTATTCCTTGATTAATTCAGGCCTATTCTGTTTTCTTTTGTTTCTTTTTTTCATCTTCCTTTCCTAAATCTAATGGAAGAGAATACACATGATTATTGCAGCACTTTGCTTCTACCTCTCGTATCTTTGTTCTTGTCTCACAGAATCCCATTTCGAATGCATGCCATGCATTTCTAATATTCTGTCTCAGTATCTAAGTTGTGATACATATCTGAATTTGACTTGTAAGAGAATATCCCTAGAAATGTATTTCAGTTCTGGAGAAACAGATGTCAGAAACTTGCATTCATGCCCTTTTTGATGGATTGACTGTTTTGTATATATTTATTTTTATATATAGTGGCTTTTTGTATCTTCTCCAAGAATCTGATAAAAGGCATGGCTGGCCACTTACTTCTTACAGTTATACAACAGTAAAAATTGCCAAAGGGATATTTTTCTAAGGTCTATAAGCTTTCAAAATGGACTAATGTGTTCAGTAAAAGACAAATTATTTATGAAAGAAAATTGTGTTTACATGAGAAAGCATATTGGCTTTTGTAATTATGTTGCTAAAGTTCATTTCATGTCATTTAATTCCAGTTCTTTTGGAAATACAGCCATTTTGAAGCATCTCATCTCATGTTGTATTCCAAAGTAGCTGTAATGGCCATCTGTCTGCTTCACTAGGCACTTGTTTAAGAAAATATGAGCAATAATTGAGCCCATTCACCACAGGTACTGTAATACAACACACTGAGAACAGCCACCAAGCCCTCAAAACCAAATGTAAGGATAAAGAACATATTCTGAAAAGCATCACAACCAGCTTTTGTAGTGTTATTGCAGCTGTATTTTGAGGATGCTGTTGTTTTTATACTTATTTTCCATTTAAAACCTTTGCCATCGCTTAATACTTCCAGTTTATTTAGCAGTATAAACTATGGGCAATGTTCAGATTTTTTCTAGCCCACAGGAAATGTTAAAACTTAAAACTGAATTAAAATGCTTTTCAAACAGGCTGTATGTATTACGTCAACCTGTGTTGTATCAAATAATGTCAAATACTGTTGTTTGTCCATGGATGCAACATGAGACAATGGGCACGAACATGTAAAAGGTCCCCCACCCATGCTAACTCTCATGTATTGTACTTGTTTTGCATCTCTCATTGTCTCTTTGTAGTCATTGCACATCTTCTGGCAGTTGTACGTCATTCATTTAGTGTGTTTTTGTTGTTTTGTATTTCATTTGTAGTAATTTTGCATCTCTTTGTTTTAGCGTAAGGATGATACAGCGGCTCCATTCACTGGCAAGCCATTGACACTGGAGTGATTATAATAAGGCGTGTATAGAAAAGCGAGCGTATTGCAAAATGTTCTAAACAGGATCCTTTAGCCCAGCCTGACCCCGTCTGTAATCAACGGTACCATTTCAGTCAGAAGGGAATCATTTATTTAAATGGCCTGTTAGGGCCTTATATTCAGTGCCAGACAAAGAGGAGTGTGGTTTTATGACCACACAGTCGTTGTGCATTGCACTGAGCTTTCTCACAAGTCACAATTGTTTATACGCTGTTGGTATTGCTGAAAATTTTAAAGAGCACCATTTGTCAATCTCTTTGTGTTTATCAGGCTCTAAAGCAAATCAAGTGTTTCAGTCTGTGGGCTTTAGGAACTAATCGAATTCATTTATTACTATATAATAATGGTAACATTGAGAGTAATACTAGTTTGCAGAATATTCATTTACACCTGTTTCCAGGTTTTGTTCTTGTTCCTGCTATTAATATAATGCAGTGATTAGGAATTCCAGGGCACTCCAGAGATGTCCACACCATTATCTAGTCATGACTAGTAATGAAGAACTATTAATGAATGAAGATGATCTAGATATCTATCCCTGGCGTCTACTGGAATTCCTGCTATGTTGGTTATGAAGAGACTCTATTGTCATACTGGCATATGAGCCAATGAAAAACCAGCTGATCATGGTCTAACTGTCCGTACTGGTCAAAAACCCCGAGAGCACACACTTATCCCTGACACAGGAGGGGGATAATCCATGTGTAAAATTTGAGGGGGAAAAACTCTTACATTTGATCATCTGCAGCTTTGAAAGTATCATTAAATAATCCTATTAATGCCATTAATGGAATAGGAGAACTGAAGAGAGACTAACTCACCAAGTACAGATACTTTCTATTGCCCACATGATAGAGAAGCACATCGGAGTTTACAAAAGATTCCTCTTTATTTGGTTTACCTGAACAGCCAGGGAAAAAAAACCCTCACAGATGATTATATAAAGAACAATAAATAGCTTTTGTTGTTGAAAATAATCATTAATTCGCAGTTGACAGTGGCATAAGAAGCACATTTGGACTGTGAACTGATTCATTTTGAGGAAAAGTCGTTACTTCTGTAGGAACTTTTTATTACTCACTGAATTCATTAACACAGGATTTTTGTTGGTGCATATCGTAACCCATTCCTTTTTCTCTACATAATAATCAACACACATTTACAAAGATTTACAGCACTTCATTGTGGGAGATGGGAGTGCCCATAGGGATATGCTGTTGCCAGGCAACAAGAGGAAGAGATAAAGCTAGTCTTTAGTTTCTAAAATGAGACTTGGATAGAAAGTGGAGATGGGGACAATGTACACATGAGGTAAGTCAGGGATTTCATTCACACTTGCAGCTAAAAATACTACGTTACATACAGTACTGACTATCATTAGGCTGCAATCATTTAATGTTCCTTTTTTGTACACTTTTAAGGCATCAGATGTGATGGTGCAAGAGATACAGGGCATTTAAACTTCAACACAAATCTTACACAAAATATTGCATATGTAAAGCCATTTAATGTGATCGCTATGTAAAAGAAAAGCACCTTTCTCCATGCTTGGTTTTCAGGTTGTCTTAGCACAGAGATGCTGTGGTGGAAGACGAGAAGATGCAACATAAAGCTGTTTTTCTTTCACTGCTGGAACAGGACTAGGATATTTGGATGGGAATGACACTGACATCATCCAAAAACACTAGAGAATTCAGAAAGGATGTGGGCGGCTGTGAGCTGTTGTCATGGTGATGTGGGGGATTAAGATCAGTGTATGTCCCACCAGTCAAAACTTTAGTTTGTTAGTTTCAGGAGGGGGTGATGTACATCTAGTCACTATTAATGTCCCCCAAACCTCATTCATGATGTTGTCCTACTAAGAGGAGAGTGGTCGCTCACCTTCTCTCTTTCCCCTTTCTTCCTGACGCTGTGATGGAGAGACGGGTCTCTAAAAATTAGGTCCTTTGATTGTTCCTGCCTCTTGTAGTCTCGGGGAGGTGTATGCTGATGCAGCCAGACACATTGCCGCCTCACAGTAGCCTGGGAGACCCGGTGAACCCGCCTTACCAGGATGACCGGCCTCTCCAGCTAATCCCTGAGGTCCTATCTCACCAGGTCTACCATCCCGAGCCACACCATCAATACCTCGAGGACCTGTGGAGGGATCAAGTTGGGATTTTAACTAATCTCCGTGGGTCAAGATGAGCAATTGCACTTGAATTCAGAAAATCTCTTGAAACTCAATCCTTAGACTTCAGTTACACATGTGTACTGTATGTATGCATACATTTAAAGTTGTGTGTAGGTGTGCATAAGGAAGTGTGAGTGTGTTCTCCACTGTTTGAATTAGTGTGTGCTGTTGCCATTCTATTACATTCTCATTCAAGAGCATCTGTTAAATGAGTAGAGTTAATGATGCTTTTAAATGCCTTTGAACAGGCTCTCCGGTGGCAAGGGCTGTAATGCCAAGTCCTTCAGTTTCTTATTGTCCCTTTCCTCTGCTTCACCTTTAGTCAGAAGGTGTGTTTTACATACCAAGTATGTGCATCAATCTTGAAGAATTCCAATAAATCTTACCTTGTATTCCTGGCGGTCCTGGTTGTCCTGGGTGAGGTTTACCAGGATCTCCTCTGTCCCCCTTTGCCCCTCTCGGTCCTAGGGAAGTTGTAAGGATGGCACTGGATTTAGCCTAAAAACTGTATGTTCAACTATGTTCAACAACTCATTATACGGAGAAGTATTATCATACTATCTATTTTTACCTTTAAGTCCTGTGTTTCCAATTTGTCCAGATGCTCCAATCATTCCAGGAATGCCACGGGCACCTGGTAAGCCATGTGGCCCCTGAGTGCCTGGTGCCCCTGGAGGTCCAGGAGGCCCAGGAGGTCCCATTACACCTGCACCACCAAGCACAGCCCTCTTGGCGCTCACTGCAACCTCCGCTAGTCTCTCTGTAACATGGAGGCAGCATCATCATTTTGATTAAATTACCTTTGATGATGGGCAACTGATCGCTCAAGAGATGAAAGTAGTTTTGGGAAATAAACTAATCCAATCTCCCCCATGGACATCAAAGGTGAACATACAGGTCTAGATGCTCACCCTGCAACATTTTCAGCACCACTTCAATAATATGCTGGTCGGATGCGTCACGGCCCTGGAGAAGGGAAGCAGAGACTGACAGTTGCAAAGAGAAAGCAACTGGCACATACAGTATATCCATGCATTGAAAATGCTCTGATCAAGATTGGGCTGAACTCACTGGTGGCCCCTGAATTCCTGGCATGCCAGGTACTCCTCGCTCTCCGTTGAGTCCCCTAGAACCAGGCAGCCCTGGTGGTCCCTGATCTCCTGGTTTACCAGGGTCTCCAGTGGGTCCATTGTATCCAGAGTCACCACTAATTCCTTGCTGTCAAGAGAGTAAAAGGTAGATCAGGAAGAGCAAAGAAAGATCATGAAGGAAGTTGATGAAAGGGGTCAAAAACAAATCCAATTTTTATAATGGTTATTAGTTTTACACACAGTACAACCTCACCTGTCCTTTGGGCCCAGGTTCACCAGACAAACCCTGTCGCAGTAAAGACAGACTTCGTCATTCTGACATTCATCACTTCCATCTATCATTTCTGCTTCAAAGACCACTCAGTGAGCAATAATTCATGAATGACTATTTTAAATGAATGTCTAAAATTGCGGCATCAATGAGCCAGCGTGCATCATTGCCTTGCTGTCATGTAAATAGCTCATTTGCCATCTGGATTATTGCGGGGATTTGTATGCAAATTTAAAAAATAGACTTTCTCTTCTTAAATTCTGCACGGCTATAACATATTCTGCTATTTGTCACTCTGCTCTGCTGCCTTTAGAACCAAATACTTAAACCTCCTTATCTAAAACCTGAAAGTTTTAGCATTTTGTTGATTCAGAGACTTTTGTGGTTCATTATAACAAAAGAAGGTTTAGGTTTTACCTTTTCTCCTTTCTCACCAGCCAATCCCTCAACACCAGGGTCACCCTAAAAGCAACAGAGAAGAAAAGAGAGAAGGATGACTGCAGAGGCGTGTTTGTCTGCATGGAGCATGTATATAATACACATTTTTATCAGTCCTGCTTAAAAGAAGAAAACTGCCACTTACAATGTCTCCCTTTGATCCAACTTTTCCTTGGAAGCCCTGGAAAGAAAGATGGCTCAAGAACATATAAATGTCATCTAATCTAGATTATAATATCCTAAATATTGGTTCAAGCCAAGTGACACAGTTGATCATTGTTGTTGCATCTGTAAAACATGGAAGATGATCATGTTTAGATTATCATTTATATTGCTTAATTATATTGCTTTCATCATTTAGTGATTTTTTTCTTTTTTTCTTTTTTTTTTTTGGGTGGGTTTCATGGGACTTTTATTCTTGGGTAAACACTGCCCCCAATGGACAAGCCTGTGTAACTGAATTATTGTGAAGTATGAATACAGGCAATGATGTACACAAAGCAAAACATATATTTGATTTGTTATGTGTACACACATACCTTGTCTCCCTTGGTTCCACTAAGACCCTGTGCACCTGGAACACCAATGGGCCCTCTTTCTCCTTTGTTTCCCTGTTAAAAAAATAGTATTAGTATTAGAAGTGCAACCCCAAGTGAGATTACTTTCAAAAGGAGAAAGAAAAGGTTATAATGCAACTTACTGATTTCCCAACTATTCCCTGTGACCCAACAGGTCCCCGCTGCCCCCTGTCACCCTGCAGAAGTCAGGTAAAGTTAGCACATCTGGTTTAGAGCAGCAGCTGTTCTTTAGTGCTTTAATTCAACTTTCTGGATTTGTACCTTAGGTCCAGGGATTCCTTGCATACCAGGCTCACCAGGAAGACCAGGCTCACCCTTTGAGAATGCAAAAATAATTATTCATCGATTTTGCACAACATACAGCAGATAAACAATTGTAAATACCAAAAAATTTATATTAGGATTTTTTGTATGTTTACCAGTGGTCCGGGGGCACCAGACATGCCAACATGACCCCTTGGTCCAGGCTCACCCTAGTAAGCAGAGATAAGAGAATAGTATACAATACATTCTTAAAAATGGAAATCAGAAAAGTGTTTTAAAAAGGTTAATATATCATGAAGAAATATGAAATTTTAAAAGGCTTACCTTAGCTCCAGGTCCACCTTTAGCCCCTGGACTACCTGGCAGTCCCTACAGAAAGAATTAACAGGATTACCATCAGAGGAAATTAAAGTTACAGTTGTATCTTAAACATCATGGCTGCCTAATGGTTAAGATAACAATCATATAGTTGAGCCATAATTCCAGTCAGAGACTTATGTTGATTTTTCCCTACACTATCTAATAAAGAGGAAAATGTCAAACAAAAGTCTTAAAAAGAACAAGTCTGTATCTTGTATTCAAAAAGTATTGTGCAGTTTATTTCATATATTTGGAATACACAGTCAACCTGAGAAGCTGCTGGGTAATGGATGTAGATATTAGTATGTCGGTGTTGGTGGCTGTAATAATAAAACCAGTGCTTGATATGAAAATAATAATAATACTAATAATAAATATAGGCTGGGCTGCATCATCAGTCATTGCCATACACCATCTTGTGCCAGGTTTCCTTACAGGGCGTGTGTGTGTGTGTGTGTGTGTGTGTGTGTGTGAGAGAGAGAGAGAGAGAGAGCATATCACAGTAGGGAATAAAGTGGGCTAAGTTATGGTGTTTGAGTTTGCAGGAGTGTTAGTGTCACTGCATGGACCACACAGCAAAGTGTGCATCTCATGCTCCATTACCCCTTAGTCAGAAAGACGTGCACACAAACACACGAGCATACCCACTGGTCTGATTGTGATAAATCACTCGAGGTGGGAGGGAGAATGCCTTCTCAAGGTGGTTTAAATTCTAAAATAGTGTGTGTTACAGGGTCACTGTTAACCTGGATGAGTGCCCAGAAAACAAAACATAACATTTACAGGCTGCCTCATTCTGGTTTCCTCTGTCTAAGTTCAGCCTTTGTTAAATCAAGGAGGAAAACAGACTGACCCCCTTCGTGGTCTGAGTGACAATGAGCATTTAGAGATGTGCTTATTTGCATATGCCTTTAGCAGCATTGCTGAACAAGACAAACATACACTAAGGGATCACTCACCGCTGCTCCCGGAGGACCAGAAGGACCAGGCATCCCAGCCTGACCAGGGCTGCCCTGCAGTAAAAAGAACAACATGAGAATAAATTGTCATCTTTTACTGAGATTGAAGTTACTCATCATTAACACAGCTGGAAACCCTTACTTTGACTCCAGGAATACCAGGTGTGCCATCTTTCCCATCAATACCCGGTAGACCCTGAAAAAGCACGCGGAGAAGTAAGTGGACTTCATGTTCACTTGGCAATAAACATTTAGCCCACAAACAAAAGAGGATGCACTCACATTCTCTCCTTTTTTACCAACTGCACCCTGTGGGCCCTGGATACCTTGGCTGCCCTGCAGAAGATAAGTGAATCAAAAATCAATGTATTTGCATTGCACATTAGGATTACTGTCTAGAAGTTATTATCCTGCACCAAAGCTTTGGCAATGTACGTAAATGAGAGTTCCCTACTTTGTCTCCCTTGTCTCCAGCCTCTCCAGGTGGTCCCTTTGGTCCCTCTTCACCCTGAAACAACAGAGAGTCTTAAAGCATCTAAGGTTTATGTTTGTATGCCAGTTTTTCACAAAGTCTGTTCGTGTGTGTGTGTGTATTCTTACAGGAGGCCCAGGAATTCCTACAGGTCCACTGATGCCCTTGTAACCACGAGGCCCCTACGGTAAAACAAAAAAGTACCATCAGTCACTTGAGATCAGGAAAGATGCTAAGTCACAGTAGCCTACTATACACTGTGATAAAAGGGTAATTAGCGCTTAACTCGCTTCACAGAGAGTCAGCCACTCTTGCTTTGGCACTAAGCCGGGAAGCTAACTTGGCTAACGTGGCTAATGTTAAGAGTAAGACGGATGACTACATCGGATCATTAACTACAGATGGAGGCACTGTGGACCCAGACAACCTCAACTCATTAGAGGAGGGGAGAGATTTGTGCTAGCATCATTTCCATATGTCCCCATTGCTGGTAATGGATGATGTTTGTATAGGGGGGGTAGGTCTGACTGTGACTTCTTGGCACTCATCTGAGAATGAGAACAGCCTCTTTAGCTAAAGAGAAAGAGTGTGATAAAAGGAATGTTCCACTCACAGCCTCTCCTTTAGGACCCATCATCCCTGGATAACCCCTGAGACCAACTGGGCCCTTAGAAGAAAGCAAAGAACAAGGAAAGAGAGAGGGTCTTGACCATGACCAGACATAGAATATTGCAAATGCTACAACACCAGAATATTAGCACATTTTTTAAAACTTTGTAGGTAAAAAAAAAAAAAAAAAAAAAGACTTGTCAGCATACCGGAGGTCCTGGAATACCCTGTTCCCCAGAGATGCCAACTTCTCCCTTAAGACCCTGGTAGAGAAAAAATAGAGGGCGCTGATTAACACTAGTTGTCATTCTGTGCCTATTACCAATCATGCATATTCAAAACAATGTCACCAACTTAGAGAAGGTCTAATGAATGTGTATATTGTACACTTGTCTACCAACAACAGTGAAACAACAGAGAGTCTTAGAGCATCTAAGGTGTTTGTATGCCAGTCTGTTCGTGTGTGTGAAACAACAAGAAACATGCACTGGAGTTAACCTGTTAGTCCAGTGTGTTACAGGTCAAGGTGAAGCTAGTCAGCCTCACCTAGCGAGCTACCTGCTCGAACACTCACACAGCACCAGCACACAGCATTTTTGTGCTGGACATATCCAGAAGTGTATGGATTAAAGAACAACATCATTATTAAGCTTGCGTCTAGGTGGTTTTGTGAACTTGAACAGAGGAATTTGCTGTTTCCCTCATGCTTCCAGCAATGGCTTCTTAACTGCATCCTTGCTCTAGTTCCATATTAGAGTTGTATCACCTCATCTAACTCTGAGCAAAAATATATTTCACAAACTATATATTTCTTTATGCACCATTACATATATATTTTTGCTAGTCTCACTGGTTTATAAACAGTGTCATTCACTACCCTCACTACATTCAGACTATCAAGGCCAGTAATACCCTTGAAAAACCAGTTTAGGCCATAAACGAGTTTTATCTGGTTTTGTTTTTCAGCAGTTTAAAGGTAAATGCGGTAATCTTGCTCACCAGTCTTCTGTGCTGCTTGGCATCATCCGTAGGCTGCTATAGCAACAGCCCATTTTCGAAGATGGTATCTGTGTTATCTAAACCGCTAGTGAAGGATGTAAACAGCTCATGCTGTCAATAGATAGAAAGTGCTGGTCTGCCTGGAATGAGTGGTTACTTGGTGCGCTGAGTGTTTTGAGCATCTAAACGCTGCCAGAAGGCTCATGTGGGAAGCTCAAAGGCTAATTCCTTGGGCTTAGCTAGCTGCTCCCTTGGAGCACACTGTGTGCTCATTAGCTCTGCTTAATACAGCGAGGTGAGAGGACTGTGTGAACCCTGATTCCCTCATCCTCCTCTTCATGTACCTGGCTCTTCACCACCCCTTTCATCTGGCTCACTGCATGCTGACTGCAGGGCCAGGGCCAGGCCTTACTAATCGCAGCCAGATTAGTGCCAGTCATGTGCCTCGGGGGGCTTCATTAGACCTAATCCTTACGTCTGCTGGTCCTGTATGGTGGGTGAGTGTGCAAGGCTGTATAACGTGTACACATATGGGTGTCTGTATGCATATCTGTATCCTGTCTGGGAGTGATTGTGCAGCTCACCAGTTTTCCTATGCTACCAGGTTCTCCAAGAATACCAGCACGTCCTTTGTGTCCCTAGAGGGCAACAGTGAGGCAGGATGGTGTCAGACCAATTTCGCAATGCACCGTAACAGTCACTGATGCTGAAAAAAAAAAAGACGCTTATTCCATCAGGGTGACCTGAAACAGGCACACTACACACCTTAACTCCCTGCAGTCCCTGGGGGCCTTTAAGTCCTGCCGGACAGTTAAGTGGACACTGTTGGTAAGAGAAGGAAATATATGGATTATGAAAAGTATAGTTGTATCAGGACAGATTTGCAAGAAAGAAGATGTCATAAAATCTTACCTGGAAATCTGCACTGCCCTCTTCTCCACCAATGAACTTGCCTGGAGGACCCTAGATAGACAGAAAGATGAGAGTCACAGTTGGTAGACAGCTGCTTCTCCACTGAGCTGAGCCAGCACACACGTTCTTTCTCTCCATTTTTGCCTCCATCTTTCCTTTTTTCTGTTTATAGCTTGAGTTAGAAAGTAAAGCATCTCTACAGGGGCTGATGTATTCCTGCTACATTCAGATGAGACAGCCCACTGATCTAATGGGGGTTTATTTACCCTAGGACAGCACTAAAGCTAAATAAATACACTCCCCTGGGCTGGGAACATCACTCTCAATGAAGATACTCACCCCCTTCTTGGAACCACTCAAAGATGCACACAGTAGAGTACATACACCATTGGAAAACAGACTTCAAAGCATACCGCTCAAAACTGGTTGTGGTATCTGAACACTTAGTGTCTGCTGGAATCTGTACAAGAAGCAGTAAGCTGTGGCTGTGCTTCGTATTGTGTTATCGTATGGTTCCTCTTAAAAACACATTAATTGCTGCTGCAGAAAAGACAACACATAAGCATGTGATGTATCAGCACACTCGCAGATGGACTCGTTACTTTATGTTTACACTCTGACATTCGATAAGTTAACTGCACTTTAACGGATATAACTATATCAAGCCCAGTGAATTGCTGGTCGCTCATTTATTTCTCTTGCTTTAACTGGTCTCACGGAAAATGTTATCTTTAGATATAAAACGATTTATTGAGGCACCTTATCCATAAATAAAGTTTGACTTTATCTAAAGCAGCACAGTTTTATTTATAGTTTGCTCCTATTAAAGCTAGACTGATAAATTTGCTGGGCCAATACATCAGTTGGTAAGTAGCGTATTGCAGATGTATTAGTATTGACATATACGTCGCCTTAACTAACAAGAAATTATAGCACAGATAAATCAAAGATTATAGTTAAGGTCATTGGGAACCTGGGCAGAGTTTGAGTTGCTCTTGAGTTGTCTTGTGTGCTGTTATTTTAAAGTATTGCAAAAACAGGATGCTCTTCTTAATCCACCTCTTCAATCTTTCTGGTTTAAGTTTTGAAAAGCCACTTTACCACTAACACTATCTTGCTTCCATTACAAAGCTGCAACAACGATGACAGATACATAAGCTATTCTGTGGACAAGCAATTTCAGGTGGACACTTACTGGTTTGCCAGGAGGTCCAGGAAGTCCAGGAGGTCCAGGTGGTCCAGAGATGCCCTAAATGAAACATAGGTAGGAAATAAGTTGTGAATGAAAAAGGAAAAAAGTGTTCTGGCTGCTCACAATGGCCCTACCTTTAGTCCAGGTGGTCCAATTTCACCAGGAAGACCAATTGGACCTGGAGTGCCCTAGACAGCGAGACAGAGAGAGCAATAAGAAACAATGTGTGCACTTGCTGGCAGCCACAAAATTATTTCCACACCTCCTCATATTAAGTGATAAAGGCATTACTGTTACATACAATACAAGCTACTTACAAGCAGTCCTGGGAGGCCGGGTCCCTGTGTTAAGAGAAGGGACAAGGGGTTAAATTTCTGGAACCGATCCATTGAAGTATCAGTTAGCGTTTGTGAAAGCCAATTAATAACAGTAGCAGTAATTTACTTAGGCATGTGCACAGTGTCAAAGTGTGGGAAAACTAAAGTATTCAACAAGAACAAAGACACAGAACACAATCAGTTTATGTTTGCTGTGTCATTTGGTTGGAATTAATTATAAACAAAGTAATTAAATAAGTAAGCCTTCTTGGAGGAAGAACAGCCTGCAGGGCAGGATCTCCTGTCTGTGCAGCATGAGGCAGCTGGGTGTACAAGCACAGCCCCCAGACAGGATGCCTGTTAATGCTAAACAAAGGATTTAGCTAATAGTGTTGCATTCAAGCATGACATTGGATGACTCTGGACTTTAATGTTTGAATATATTGGATGATGCAGTTTAGATGGGCACAGAGCACCACCTAGTGGTGCCAGACTGTGTTACAGAGAGTGGGTCTTAAATACTTAAAGTGGCTATGTATTTGCTGGCAGCCATAAAATATGGTAGTAGAAATTAGTGATCATATCAACATCAATATGGATTATTGATGCTATTGAGGCAGCACATTCATTATTAATGATTGTGTATAGGAATAAGGCTCCTGTCAGATGTAGAAACCATATGCCACATCTGGGTAGACTGAACCCAAACAGGGGTACAGCTGGTCAGGCATTCAGGCATGAAGATAAACGGACTCAGGAGGTTGCCTTATGAGACCAGCTGGGTTACAGTATGTTTGTTAGGTAACTGAATAGGCTTCAAACAATGCCTAATTCATCCAGCCATGAGTCATTTAATTAGTATCATGTCAATCTTATGAGATAAAATCTGATTCATCATGCTTTATTAAAAAGAAAAAGGTGCATTTTTAAGGTACTGTGTATGTAGTTTACCTGGGTAAATCCATGTCATGCTACAGTATTAGCGGCTCAAAGTGTCGCACTCAGCCGTGATAAGTTGCCACTTTTGCCACAACTGATTGTCGTTTGCACCACAACAACGTCATGTGTTACACTATAATGTGTGTAGGTGGCACTCAGCTTACACTCACACATACAGCACCCTGAGCATGCACAGACCATACTGTAGCCCATACTATAATGACTGTGTACTTAGAAAAATAAAGAAAAAGCCCTGTGGTCAGTTTGCTGTGCACTGTGATTATTGTGTGTAGATCTTTGTTATTTTAATATTTTGGAAATTTTTTGGTTGACTTCATGAAAACAATAAGCCAACCCTCCTTCCTAAAACATTCTTGTACATCTAGACTGCAAACGTAGATACGTTTTATAAGGAATGTATTTGATAGATTATAAGCTGACATACAGTAACCTATTTTTTGAATGAATGACCCTGCTTGTCCCTACAGTAAGAGCCAGGCGTGACAGGGAAGGCTTGGCGGAGCTGAATACTGCTACACTTTCACATGGAAGACCATAGTTCAATCCCATTCTAAGCTGCAGTCTTAAGATTACGATAAGAACTGCTTTTAATTTTCACTGTGACACATAAAAAAAAGTGTATAAAATGTAAGCTCTGTTGTATTTTAATGGAGCCCAGTTGACAAGTAGGGGGACTTGATATTTTTGCTGATAAAATTAAAGACGGGTCCTGGCAGTTTCTATGGCTGTGACAGCAGCAAACTGTACATGGTGTTTACTATTTTAGTAACTTATGGAGTTGTGTTCCATGTTTATTAAATCTTTGACTAGATACATGAAACCTGGTGTAACAGATTATAATGATTTCTCTGCAGCAGTGCCTGTATATTTGTGTATCCACAAACAGACTAATATGTTTAATTTAAACAGTTTAAATAATCTAATACATTTTACGACACATGATGGAAGAACAAGGGGCTGCATGTTGGATATTTTTTAGTCCAGCTAAATCACTGCACTCCTGATGCAAAGCCACTGCCAGGTTACCACTAATATCCATCCATTATCTATACTCACTTATTCATATTTAGGGTCAGAGGGATCTGCTGGATCCTATCCCAGCTCTCTTTGGGTGAAAGGCAGGGGTCCACCCTGGACAGGTCACCAGTCCATCACAGGGCCACATAGAGACAAACAACCTCACACACTCACACTCACTCCTATGGGCAATTTAGAGTCACCAATCAACCTGACATACATGTTTTTGGACTGTGGGAGGAAACCAGAGTACCTGGAGAAAACCCACACAAGCACAGGGAGAACATGCAAACTCCACACAGAAAGACCCCTGCTGGGTTTCAAACACAGGCCCTTCTTGCTGTGAGGCAACAGTGATAACCATTGGATGACTCTGGATGACCACAAATTGCTTACCACAAACATATCATGGTAAAAATAGTGTGACCCTTTAAATCGCTTCATCTGTACTTTATATTATTAATGCACTACATTTCAGAAATTGTACATTTTTATATCACTACTTTTATCTGTACTTTATATTATTAATGCACTACATTTCAGAAATTGTACATTTTTATATCACTACTTTTATCTGACAGCTTCAGATATCAGTAAAACTTATACAATATGATACAATAAAGATGAAAACAGTGATCCCTTACAAAGAAGCCGTGCCTGGTTGATGCTCCTTGCCACAAATTTTTAGCAGTTCCCTCAGTGTGATTTTCATTCTACACGTCTCAAATGGCTTTTTTAATACACTTCTTAATCAGGTCAGTTCAGGCTACAGAAAGAATAATCTGTGAATAATATTTTAACCACCGAGCACATTGAGAGACACTGTATCAGAGACAAATTACTTGTGTGCCAACATACTTATCTTTTCCAATGCTGTAAACGCTATAAGATATTCATTACAGTATGTTAAACATCCACTTATCTTTACAGTAAAAAAAATGTGAAAGATAATAATTGATTTACTTACAGGGGGGCCAGGCTCACCACTTGGTCCAGGTTGACCCTGCAAAGAACAGAACAGGAAAGGAACTATTGTAGTAAAATTTAAGACCCTTATAATAATCTCCAGGGCATGACATAAGGGGCTATAGCGTAATTCACTGTTATGCTGAAGGTGAAACGATATTTTATCACTTCTTAAGGAAAGTCCTGAGTGACACAACAGTTATCATACTTAATTCCTTGAAAGGGAGGACTCAGTATCATGCTTAACATCACTAGGGCAATCTAAAGTGACTTTGAGTCTCTTTTGTTATAAAACTAATCCTAATAGACAATAAAATTTAATCTACCAACGCTACCACCAATAGGTGATACGTTTTTATGTTTGAGTTACATGTTCCCCAAGAGAAGCAGTACAATGGTGCATTTCTTCTAATGAGCTTGTCAGGTGACACTTGCCTTAGGGCCAGGGCTCCCAATAGGACCTCGATCCCCTTTTGCTCCAATCAAACCCTGGAGACAGGCAGAAAGAAGTGAAGGCAGGCAGATGAACTAAACATGAACTTAGATGTCAAAACAGCAAAGGAGAAGCATTTGAGGATGTTGAAAAGGCTCCATGTGATTCGGATTTACCTTACAATTAGGCTAATCATGCATTTGATCCAAGCTGACACTGTTCATGTAAGTAATTAGGAATGAAACCTCATATTGGGATTCCCGGGCAGCTTACTGGCTAAATCTCTGAGGAATTCATGTGGCTGTGCTTCTGTTAGCATGTGAACAAGAGGCCCATCTCCTGCCCACCATACAAATTCAACATATTCATTCAACACAGATTTCTATGACATAAATTGCTAAATCACCATAATCATGAGAAATCAATATTTAAAAGTTCAGTGATCACTATTTCCTTTAATAGAGATTAAACATCCCAGCCTACAGAGGAAAACCTAAGATCCTTCATATGAAACCTTAACCTATCTTAATGGCCTTTTTCTGAGTAAGATAATCTTGAAATCTAAT